>NW_005054637.1:241075-255429 GCF_000277835.1 Geospiza fortis | reverse complement strand
GCTGATTTCCAGTCCTGGTGGAGAACTTGCTAACTTTGGCCTCTTCAAACCCAAGGGGAGGGTTTGAAGGCCAAACCTTCAAACTTTGGCCTCTTCAGATCCGACCTCCACTTCTTCTCCTTGAAGTCAAAGGGAGAGGGAGGGAGACAAAGGAAAAAAAATTCCCAGCCAAGGAGAAGTGGACAACCACGGGCTAGATGGCAAAATCCTCGTGGTCCTGGGGGCTGAAGGCAGCTGCCCTCAGCATGTCCAAGGAGTTGACGAGGATCAGGGTGCCCGTGAGGTGCTTCCAGCGCTTGGTGATGGGGTTCTTCATCTTGTCCAGCCCTGTGTGCAGCTCCTGGATGACGTCCCTGTAGCTGTCCCCCATCTGGCTGCTCCAGGGCAGCAGGAAGTCGTACGCTGGCTTCCACATGGCCTGGGGAGAGAGGGGGACACAGGTGGGAGGGCATCAGAGCTCAGCCAGCATCCCAGAACAGGCACATTCCTGGGAAAACAGCCCCCAACACCCTCAGATCCCTGTGCTCCTCCAAGGGGAGTGTGCTCTGGAGGAATCTCCAGAGAAACATGGAAACCTTCGGGTTGGAAAGGCCTTTAAGACCATTGGGCCCAACTCAGGTGGGGCTTGGCAGTGCTGGCTCCAAAGTTGGACTCCAACACCTACAAGGTGTTTTCCAGCTGAAAGAATTCCAGGATCTGTGGAGATCCAGGCATGCCTGCCCTCACCTTGCTGTCCACCGAGCTGTTCTTGTCACAGTGCGGGGCCTCGTAGGCCCTTTAACACCATTGGGCCCAACCCTGGTGGGTCTGGCAGTGCTGGCTCAAAGGCTGGATTCCCACACTTTGAAGGTGTTTTCCAGCTTAAAGAATTCCAGGATCTGTGGAGAGCCAGGCGTGCCTGCCTTCACCTCTCTGTCCACTGGCCTTGTAGGCCCTTTAACACCATTAAGGCCCTTTGAGACATTTGGGCGCAACCATTAACCTGTGGGTCTGGCTCAAAGGCTGGACTCCAAAACCTTGAAGGTCTTTTCCAGCCAAAAGTATTCCAGCATCTGTACAGAGCCAGGTGTGCCTGCCCTCACCCTGCTGTCCACCGAGCCACTCTAATCGTGGCGCGGGGCCTTCTAGGCCCTTTAACACCATTAAGGCCCTTTAAGACCATTTGGCTCCACCATTAACCTGTGGGCCTGGCAGTGCTGGCTCAAAGGTTGGACTCCAACACCTTGAAGATCTTTTCCAGCCCAGGTAATTGCAGGAGCTGGGTGTGCCTGCCCTCACCTCGCTGTCTACCAAGCTGCTCTTGTCGTGGTGCACGGCCTCGTAGGCCCTTTAACCCCATGAAGGCCCTTTAAGACCACTGGGCCCAACCATTAACCTGTGGGCCTGGCTCAAAGGTTGGACTCCAGCAACTTGAAGGTCTTTTCTAGCTGAAAGAATTCCAGGATCTGTGGAGATCCAGGCATGCCTGCCCTCACCTCACTGTCCACTGAGCCGCTCTTATCGCGGTGCGGGGCCTCATAGGCCCTTCAACGCCATTAAGGCCCTTTAAGGCCATTGGGCCCAACCCTGGTGGGTCTGACAGTGCTGGCTCAAAGGCTGGATTCCAACACTTTGAAGGTCTTTCCCAGCCAAGCGAATTCCAGGATCTGTGGAGATCCAGGCATGCCTGCCCTCACCTCGCTGTCCACTGAGCTGCTCTTGTCAAGGTACAGGGTCTTGTAGGGCCTTTAACACCATTAAGGCCCAACCATTAACCTGTGGGTCTGGCAGTGCTGGCTCAAAGGCTGGATTCCAACACCTTGAAGATCTGTTCCAGCCCAGAGAATTCCAGGATCTGTGGAGATCCAGGCATGCCTGCCCTCACCTTGCTATCCACCAAGCCACTCTTATCGCGGTGCGGGGCCTCATAGGCCCTTTAACACCATTAAGGCCCTTTAAGACCATTTGGCTCCATTAACCTGGTGGGCCTGGCAGTGCTGGCTCAAAGGCTGGATTCCAACACCTTGAAGATCTGTTCCAGCCCAGAGAATTCCAGGATCTGTGGAGATCCAGATGCGCCTGCCCTCACCTCGCTGTCCACCGAGCCGCTCTTGTCGCGGTGCGGGGCCTCGTAGGCGTCCATCTGCTGCTTGGACACCTTGGCCAGCTTCTCGGCCAGCTCCCGCCAGCGCTGGGCCACCTCCACGGCCGTGGTGAGCAGCACAAAGTCCTGGATCAACCTCACCACCAGCCCCTGGCAGTCCATCTTCAGCAGGGCCTGCAGGACACGGAGAAAAGCAAGCAGGGAGTCAAGGCTGGGTGAACTCCCCCCTGGAGCGTCCCAAAAATCCTCCTGCCTCCTTTTTAGTGACAGCTGGGGAAATGAGGCCAGCAGGCTTGTCAAGAGAATAATCCCATTAATTGAACACAGTGCCGGACCCCTCTGGATGGGGTTTGCAGCCTGGTTCTCCAGGCAGCCCCTGCCAAGATGTCCAGGCCCCACCTTAAGCAGTTTAAAGCATCCCAGGAGCTGAGGACAACAGATGCTTTTAATCAAGAGAACTAATCCAGACTCCACCCCAGAGCTGCAGGATCCTTCAGAGCAGTGGGCAAGGCACAGCCAGCACATTCTGGAATGGGACCTGGACATCAGCCCTATCACAGGGTGGACTGGGGTGAGACCCAGGTGAAGACTCCGACACTACCATCACTCAGCTTGGGATGTTCTTCCTCTTCTCCTCCTCCTCTTCCTGCATCATTTGTTGTCCTAAAAGCTGAGATTTTCCACAAATGGTTTTGAAGTGGAAAGAGCAAGTGCATCAGCCCGGGTTTTCTAGGTAGGAATGACTTAGCCAGGCAAAAAAAGGATGGAATGGGGTTAGCTCCTGCCTTAAAGTGTCAAATCCCATTAAAATCCCCTCAGAGTGGGATGAAGCTGCAGTAGGGCAGAAGCCCCAGTGCAGCCCTGGAAAAGGAAGGGTTTAATGGCAGTGTTCACTCTCAGAGGATGAGATCTGACTGCCAGGATCACCATCCCACTCCCCAGGGCTCCCACAGCCTCTGGACCACAACAGTCCCAGGAGCAGCAACCCCAGACCCTGGGCAAATCCCACCTTAAACCTCAGGAGGGGCTCTGATGTTATTAAAAATGGAAATCAAGCAAACAGACCCCACCCACTCCTGCACAGCAGCACAGGGACGGTTCTGTGGAAATCATCAGGATAAGGTGATTCCCAAAGTGGCCAGAATCCCCTTTCTGCCCCTCTGGGTCCTGACACCCCCTCCCAACACAGGGGAAAATCTAGGTTTGGATCTGGGGCAAAGAAGGGTTAAATCCTCCCACTGGAGACCGCACAGGGACAGTTGGGGGAGGGAAGATGGGAACATCTGAAACCACTCCAGCGATTTGCAAAGCAAATGCACGCTGATTTCCCCCTTATCTGCTCCCAGCTTAGAGCTGAGCTGGGCTCTAATCACAGCTGCAGCCCAGCACGTGCCTGCTCCTCCAAAGTGCTGACACCGGCTTCCTGTGGGAGCCAGGGAGGCCATCAACCCCCTTGTCCGACAAGCAGGGAAAATCCATCCGAAGGAGCACGTCTGGCTTGGCAAAAAGACATTCAGGAGCGCTTATAGATCTCACACACCTGCGCCAGAACTGAACCACCTCCTCTCCTACAGCCCATGGTCAGCTCCCTGTCTGGATCCAGCTTCCCCTCTAGATCCAACTCCCCTCTGGATCCTGCTCCCTCTCTGGACTCTCCACCCCCTCTGGATCCAGCTCCCTCTCTGGATCCAGCTCCCCTCTGGATCCTCCACCCTCTCCGGATCCTGCTCCCCTCTGGATCCTCCACCCCCTCTGGATCCTCCACCCCCTCTGGATCCAGCTCCCCTCTGGATCCTGCTCCCCTCTGGATCCTCCACCCCCTCTGGATCCTCCACCTTCTCTGGATCCTGCTCCCCTCTGGATCTTCCACCCTCTCTGGATCCAGCTCCCTCTCTGCATTCAGCTCCTCTCTGGATCCTCCACCTTCTCTGTATCCTGCTCCTTCTCTAGATCCAGCTCCCTTCTGGATCTTCCACCCTCTCTGGATCCTCCACCCCCTCTGGATCCTCCACCTTCTCTGGATCCTGCTCCCCTTTGGATTCTCCACCCCCTCTGGATCCTGCTCCCTCTCTGGATCCTCCACCGCCTCTGGATCCAGCTCCCCTCTCTGGATCTTCCACCCTCTCTGGATCCTCCACCCTCTCTGGATCCAGCTCCCCCTCTGCAGGGTCCTAAGGAAGGGGCAGACTGAAGAGCATCCCCAACCGTGCCTTTCCAGGCAGCTGGATGCCAATCCCTGCACAGCCTGGCCTTTGGGGGAGCAGGATGAAGGAGCTGCTCCCATCTCCTGCCCGAGGTCAGAGGCAGTGCCTGGAGCTGGGTTCAGAAGGATGGAGCTACAGGAGATGGATTCTCCTGCTCCAGGTGAACCACAAAACAGCAGCAAGGAAAACACCCAGGAGGGCACCTCATCAGAGAGCTGCAAAATCACTCAAAATCACGACTCTGGGAGAAATGGGTGGGTCTGGTTAACTTGGAGACCTTCTGATGGCCACAGCACCACCTGCTGTGCCCTGGCAGCTCCAGCCCCATGGGCAGAGGTGACAGGACACCAGGGGATGGAGTGCAAGGCATCCCAGACGCCCAGGTGGCAGCCAGAGGGGGAATATTACTGGAAACACGGTGAGACACCGGGATTAGCTCAGCAGACTTAATCTTCCAGTGGGATTATGCCACAATTGTTTCCATCCTCCTCCCTTGCCCTGGACAAGGATAGCTGGGTCCACTCACTGTGTCTCCATCCCTCATCACCCAGGTGTGACCTGGGCTGTGCTTTGCCAGAGCCCTTGGAAATATTTATTGTTTATTGTTTATTCCCCTGGGAGCAGCTGGGAACCGGCTGGGCCAGCCCAGCAAAGAGCAAAGAGGGTGTTTGATATTCAAATCCCAGTTCAAAGCAGAAACACCTCAACTTAAAAGGCATCCAGGGGAGGCTGAATTTACATGCCAGCTTTGAAATGCAGAATCCCATTTCCTAATGAAGGAAAGCAGCATTGTGAAGGGAAAACAGCTCCCCCCTGGGACTTCCTCAAACCCGGGGGATAAAGGCCCTGTGTCCCCAAGGAGACCATGAGAGCCATGGGGTGAGAGGATGCTCCTGCACAGGCTCCTGGCTCATCATCCTCTCCAGGATACAGGTCAGGTTTTGACCCAAAAAAGTTGTCTCTGTGCAAGTGTTCCCCAAAATAACCCTTGTCTGGGCACCAAACATCTCTCTCTCTCACTGCTTTGGCTGTCACCACTTCCAAAATCATCTCGCATGTTTAAAATACACACTCTCAGCCTTAAATACTGATTTTTTTTTCTTTTACCTCATAAAGTCTTGCACTGCCTCCATGGGGAGTGATGCCCAGCTGGATCTCAGCATGCTGAGGGTGGTGAGACCCCCTTGGCACTGTTTGCACATCCCTGGAAGTGTCCCAGGCCAGGCTGGATGGGGCTTGGAGCACGCTGGGACAGTGAGAGGTGTCCCTGCCCATGGCAGGGGTTGGAAAGGGATGGGCTTTAAGGTCCTTTCCAACCCAAAGCCGTGGACACCCCGACCTGCAGGACTTTAGGACAGCTGCAGCCCCCCAGCAGCTCTCTGAGGCCTGCACACACCAGGGACAAGCAGGAGCCAGGCAGCAGCACATGGATACCTGGATACCGAGAGTCAGAGCAAACAAAACAATGGGAGGGGAAAAAAAAAAAAATCCCAAGCTCATCTCCTGTGTGACCTTTACAAGCTGCCTGGAGAAGAACAAGCTCAGAGTTTCCTCTGCTCAGCTCCCTGCTGCCGTGCCAGGGGCCGTTCCCAGCAGAGCCGTGTTTTTCCCAACAGCAGAGTCTGTTGGAAGGATGATAAATGAGAGTCTCTCTGACAACCAGGGAGGGGGAAAAGCCGTGTCTCAGGGCACGTCTAACCCCACGGGCCAGGCACCAGGGGCAATGAAATCTTCTTGAATCCATGCCCAGCTTTTTTATCCGAGCCATCCGTGTGCTGCCTGCTTCCGAGGGGCAGGGAGGAGGGAGGCAGAGCTTTCCCTCTCTGCTGAGCAACTCCTGAGCCACATCCCCCCCAGTTACCTTCACACTCCAGCGCTGGTGCCTGATTAGAGAAGTAGTAATTAAAGGTAGATTACTGATTAACCAGTCATCATGACCAGGCTTTTCCTTGCTTGGCTGCTGGTGCACGACTCTGCCACTGGCGCTTTGTGTACTCAACACTGATAATCCTGCTCCTGCTTCTCCCTTCCCAGCCCTTCTGAGGGGAGACAACCAACTTTCAGCTGAAATGGCCACACTGGAGCTTAGTGCAGCTGGCTCCCCTTGCCAGAAAGCCAGTCCATTTGTTACAAATAAAATCAGATTTGAACACAATAAAATCCATTACCGCTCCATTGCCATGCCCTGAAACATCATTATTTTCTTCTTTCAACAGGCTCAATCTAATTTCTCCATAGGCTAAGGAGGATTTGACGGCAGCCAGGGGTTTTGGAGGCAGCATCATGTTCCACCAAGAAGGGAGCTCATCCTTCATCCGCAGGCTCAGCCTCACAGAGAGCAGGATTAGACAAACAAGGAGAATAAAACCTGCCCTGGGACTCTGCTCTCCTGACAGCCACAGGGGAGCAGGATGTTTTCCTGCAGCTCCCAGCCCTCCCCTGGAGTCAGCAGCTCCCTGAGCCTTATCTTTCCCTTTGTCTCCTCCTGAGGATTCTCCATGACCTACAGAGTGCCTGAGATCCCTGAAAACAATGGGGAGAGATAAAAGCAACACCTAGAGGGTTTGCAAACAGGTAAAGCACACAGCTCCGGGAGCATCCAGCAAGAGCAGCACGGATTTCATCCCAACAATCATTGAGCGTGTTGATTAAAGGAGCAAACCCTCCCTTAGGGGGGAAACAGGGGGGATTTTCCAATCCTGGGTGAGGAAAGGGTCACTGATGGCCAGGAGAACCCTGCAAACAGGAGCAGCGTTGGTGGCACGACCTGAAAGCTGGAAGTCAGAGCTGGAACGTTGCCCCACAGGCCCCAGAGCGGTACCCAGGCACAGGGAACTCTCCAGACAACATTTCCACGAGTAACAACGGATTCCATACTCTTCGTAACACCTTCTACCCAATCCTTAAATTCCCCCCTTCTCCCTAAAAGGAGTGTGGGAACTGAACTCCTCCACTCAGCTCCAGCCCCCTTTTGCCGTAATTTCATTTTGCCAAGCAAGGCTGCCGCTATTCCTTAATCCAATTGACATTTTAAACCATGCTCTTCTCCATAACTCAGTTACTCTGCTCCTGTGGGACAGCACGGAATGGGAGGGAGCTGCAAATCTCTCCCAGACATTTTGCCCTGTATTTTCTTTGGCTCACTTCCTATTAAGTGCTAGAAACTATTGTGGAGATGATATTTGGTGAGGGATTTACTTGCTAATGGCATCCTAGAAATACTGGCAGGCAGCACTCCTCCCAAATTCCTCTCAGGACATGGAGCAAGTCATACATTTCCATCTGTAATGTGTAAAACATCCCAGCTCAGAGGTGTCACTCAAAAAAAAGGCTCCCCATCCCTCAAAGTGTTCCAGGCCAGGTTGGACAGGGCTTGGAGCGACCTGGGACAGTGGAAGGTCTCCCTGCCCATGGCAGGGGGTGGGACTGGATGAGCTTTGAGGTTTCTTTCAACCCAAGCCATGGTGTGATTCTGGAATTCCAAGCACCTCAGCGCATCCCTCATTATAGCTAAATCAAGATCCCACCCACCACAGGGCTGGATTCCCACCTGGCAGTGCCCAGCAGTCCTCAGAAGACCTTCAAGGTGGACTTCAGTCTCTAAATACTGAATTAGGGAACTGGCACCTCTCCTGCTCCTTCTGCAGAGCCAGGAACGAAGCCCCCCTTGGCCAGGCCTCAGACTCACCGTCATCAGCTCCTTCTGGAAGGACTTCCTCTCCTTGTTCTCCACGCTGTTGCAGTCCTCCTTCAGCTTCTCCAGCACGGAGGCCACTCTCTCCGGCTCGCTGTCCAGCTCCGCCCGGCAGAAGAAGCTGAGCGGCAGGTTCAGGTAGCCCAGGGCGTCGGCGAAGGAGCGCCAGCTGCTGAGGTTCTCCATCAGCAGAGTCCTCACCGAGGCGTAGATGTAGGTCAGGAACTTGCAGGGCCTCAGGATCTGCTCCAGCAGCAGGCTGGTGGTGAGGTCCGGCCCGGAGAAGTAGCTGGGTTTGACCTTCCCCACCACCAGCACGTTTTTGGTGTGCACAAGGCCGACCTTGCCCTGGTAGTAGCCGATGTACCACTCCTTGGTCCACAGCTGCCCTTTCAACCTGATCTTCTCCTCACTGAGGAGGGCGATGACGTCTCCCTTCTTGTACTCCAGCAAGTAGTGGTTCTTGCTCTGCCTCACCACCGTCTTCAGCAGCTTCCCGTACTTGAGGCTCAACACCGGCCGGTCCTGAAAAACCGGATACTTGGCGGTGGCAGCCAGCAGGGAGAGGATGATCTTCCCCACCTCGCTCTTCTTCAGGAACCGCCTCTGCCCCGTGGGTTTGATGGCGCTCTTTGGCGGCGGCTGCGGCGTCTGGACGCAGAACTGGGTGAGGATGGCATCCTGGTCATCCTTGACCTGTATCCTCAGCGTGAAGTCCGACAGCTCGTTGGGGTCGTGGGAGGAGATGGGGAAGATGAGGCGGCTGACCTTGCCCAGCTTCATCTGGAAGCCCCGCACGATCTTGGCCTGCTCGCTGGCCTTCACCTCGTAGTTGGTCATGTTGGAGAACATGCAGAGCTTGAGGTCCTGGGGCCGGGACAGGGAGAACTGGTGCTTCCCCCAGAGCTGCAGGGCGACGGGAGCCGGGCTGTGGCACTGCCTGGTGACCTCGTTGACCAGCAGGGTCTTGGGGGCGCATTCGTGGCCGAACATGGCCACCACGGTCTTGAAGGAAGGGTGGATGTGCTTGGGGCCGTAGACACCCACCGTGATCTTCTTGCTGATGTAATCCCATACGGTGTAAGGGTAGAGGATGTTCTGGCCCTGTGCCACGGCCGCGATGTACATGCAGGGCTCCAGGTTCTCCAGCTGCACCTGGATGGTGTCCCCGTAGGAATAGCTCAGCTGCATGGGCGTGTAGGGCCCCTCCTTCATATCGCTGCGCAGGCACTGCAGCCCCACCAGGCTCTTGCTCACCGCGTCGCTCTTGACCTCCGCCGACACCTTCATCTCCAGGATGATGAAGGTCTTCACCTCCATGTTGCTGAGCTTGATCTGCAGCACGGGGCTGATGGTGCTGCACTTGTCGCTGTTGAGCTCCAGCGGCGGGTCCAGCATGGCCTTCATGGAGATCTGCTGCGTCTCGCCGGGGCACACGTGGCCCTCGGGCACGTGGATGCTGATGTTGGTGTCCGGCAGCTGCACGGCCCCGCCGGAGCTGTCCAGCTTGCACACGATGTTGGTCTCCACCGGCTGCGTCTGACCCCAGCCGGGATTCTGGCCAAGCAAATCCAAGTCGTGGCAAGACCGAGCCAGCTTCCTGTGGTTCAGCCACGCTGTCCTAAAATCCTCCCTGCTCTGGAACTGCTCAGGGGTGGGAGACTTCAAACCGCTGAAGAAACCCGACGATGCCGGTGCGTCTGACTTGGCCTGGAGGACAGACAGCTCGGACAAGCTGTAGGAGCGTTTGCTTCGGAAGAAGGGGTTGTCCCTCCTCACAGGCTGCTCCACATCCAGCCTGTTTGTGGAGGGAAACTCATCAAAAAGGTTCCCCAGGCTGCTGTTGGCAGCTGAAGTGGGGAGAGCCGCCACGGGAGCCGCCGTGTCGAAGAGCAACAAATCCACGGCCACGCTGGAGTCAGACTCCTTGTCTGAGCCGGGCGCCGCTTGCGAATTCCCATTCAGGAACGGGTTGGTGTGCACTCCGTTCAGGAAGGGGTTGTTGTGGTAGGATTTGGCAGAGTTTCTCTTCCCTTCAGCCCACTCCCCGAGCAGGTCCAGCTCCTTGACGCCCTCGTCGGGGCTCTCCAGCAGGCCGTCGATGACGCCGCTGTCGGTGAGGGAGGAGTTGCGGTGGCTGACGGGCTGCACGTAGGAGGAGGGGATGTAGCCCATCTCCGTGGTGTTGTGGGCGTACCACCACTCCCCTCCCGACGTGTCCAGCACGTACAGGTGGTCCCCCTTGGAGAACTTCAAGGTGGTGAAGTTGGTGGGGCAGTAGTCCTTGATTGCCACCACTTCCTTGGCGTTCCCGAAGGACGTGGGGTTGTCCACCAGCAAGGCACTGGGAGAAGGCACTGCAGAGGCAAGGAGGAGACAGCAGCGTGAGAGAGGCTCAGCAGAGCCACTGCTGACTTGGAAGCTATTATTCCAAGTCACCATTCCATGCTGTTTTAAGTGATGAAGGTGCTTTTGGGATCACTGAATCATTAATGTTGGAAAAGGCCTCCAGGACTATCGAGTCCAACCATTAACCCAGTACTGCCAGGTCCACCACTAATCCATGTCCCCAAGTGCCACATCTATGTGTTTTCTGAACACTTGCAAGTCCATTGATTCCCTGGGCAACCTCTCAAGCCTGCAGGTATTTTTCTCCATAATTTTTTTCAAGAAAACTCCACTATTTCTGGCACATTCACACCTCTCTTCCCTAAAGGGTTCATCCAAACCCGAGATAACTCTCCCTACAGGCTAAAAACCCTCTTGCTCTGCTGTAACCCCTCTCCTGCACATCTGAAACATGCCCAGAGAAGCTGTGGCTGCCCCTGAATCCCTGGAAGTGTTCCAGGCCAGGCTGGATGGAGCTTGGAGTAAACCTGGGCTAGTGGAAGGTGTCCCTGCTTTCAGGTCCCTCCCAAATCAAACCATTCTGTGGTTCTGAAGGTTACCCAGGTTGAATCCTCACAGAATCCCACCCCTCCTTCCCACACTGCTGTTCTGGTCCTGGCAGCATCTCCAACCTCTCCTGCAGAAGTGCCAGTGGAAAAGTTTTCTGCCAGAGGATCCCAATTTACATCCAGGCTGGGCTGAGCCTACACTGCCACCCTATTTATTGGCTTTGCTCTCATTTTCAGGACGTGTTTCTGTAAAAAGCACTAAAGCCAAGCTGCAGATGATGTTCCATCAATGGTTAAATGTGGTTGCTGCCTCCCCAGAGAGTCTGAGGAAAACAAGGAAAGCTGGATTTTAACCAGCAGGGAGCTTCAAGGGAACTGGGACAGCACCTGCTTCAACAGAGGTCTGTGGGAGGAAAAGGGAGTTTAGAAAACACAGGAAGCCCTTAAAATCCCAGGGACAAAGGGATGGGAGCTCAGAATGCACATCCCTGCAGTCCGCACTCGCAGGCTGGCAGCACTTCTCACCCACAATAAAAAGGGAAGACACAGCTGAGCAAAGAGAAGCTTTTAAATATAGCCTGGGGGGTTGAGTATTCCAAGGAGAAGAGTTTTGTACACATCCCAAACAGCTCATCTGCCAGCAGGCAAAGTTGTGGGGGCACTCATCCAGTGGCAAACTGCACAGAAACTCCAAACTGGAATTCTTCTGGCAGCCTGCTAGGTTGGAAGCTGCTGTAAACTTAGCCATGCTGCAGGATGGAGCATTTTTGGTGCCAGATCAGACAGGCAAAGTGGCTGTTCCCTTGTCCCTCCAGTTGGGCATGCAGGGGTTAACAGGGATGTGCTGAAACCCCTCGGAGAAGAGGAGCAATCCCTGGTTTTGCATTAAAACCCATCTAATTTGCAGCCAGCGTTTGATGTTCAGGTGCTACACCTGCAAAAAACAATCTCCTTTGTGCCTGTTTACTCTCAAGGCCCTCAAAGCTCTCCAGCTTCCACCTGCAGCTTTTCCTTGGGATGCTCCCCTGCCAGGGGAGCAGCAATTCCCCTCCCACCTGACCAGGGCTTTTATGCTGGGTAACACGGCGTAAAAGGAAAACACAGCAGGGGAAAAAAAAAAAGCAATAAAAGATGGGGAAAAAAAACCCAAAGGGTTATTGGACGAGCAAAAGGATTATTGGAGGAGCAACCTGCAGGCTCCCAGCGCTGGGGAGAGGGAAACACTTTTGTCACCACCTTGTTGGTGTCACCAAGCCCTCCCAGGGGATGGGGATGGGCCTGGAATGAGGAAAGAGGGGATGCCCAGGCACCTTCTGAGCCCTCCCAGGGGATGGGGATGACCTGGGATGAGGAAAAGGGGGATGCCCAGGCACATTTGGAGCCCTCCCAGGGGATGGGATTGCCCTGGAATGAGGAGGGGGATGATTCCCAGGCACCTTCTGAGCCCTCCCAGGGGATGGGGATGACCTGGGATGAGGAAAAGGGGGATGCCCAGACACCTTTTGAGCCTTCCCAGGAGTGAGGATGGGCCTGGAGTGATGAGGGGGGGATGCCCAGGCACCTTTTGAGCCCTCCCAGGGGTGAGGATAGGTCTGGAATGAGGAGGGGATGATGCCCAGGCACCTTTCCAGCCCTCCCAAGGGTAGAGATGGACCTGGAATGAGGAAAGAGGGGATGCTCAGGCACCTTCTGAGCCCTTCTAGGGGGTGGGGATGGGCCTGGAATGAGAGGGGGGGATGCCCAAGCACCGTTCCAGCCCTCCCAGAGTGTGGGGATGGGCCTGGAGTGATGAGGGGAGGATACCCAGGCACCTTTTGAACCCTTCTAGGGGCTGGGGATGGCCTGGAATGAGGAAGGGGGCGATGCCCAGGCACCTTTGGAGCCCTCCCAGAGGGTTGGGATTGCTCTGGATGAGGAAGGGGATGATGCCCAGGCACCTTTTGAGCCCTTCTAGGGGGTGGGGATGGCCTGGAGTGAGCAGGGGGGGATGCCCAGGCATCTTTTGAGCCTTCCCAGGGGTGAGGATGGGCCTGGAGTGAAGATGGGGTGATACTAAGAAACCTTTGGAGGCCTCCCAGGGGTTGGGATTGCCCTGGAGTGAGGAGGGGGGGATGCCCAGGCACATTTAGACCCCTCTCAGGCACTGGGGATGGCCTGGAATGAGGAAGGGGGTGATGCCCAGGCACCTTTGGAGCCCTCAAAGGGGATGGGATTGCCCTGCATGAGGAAGGGGACGATTCCCAGGCACCTTTGACGTCGCAGAGGGCGCTCTCCGCCGCGAAGGCCTCGCCCAGGTCGATGAGGGCGCCCTCGGAGCGGCAGCGCGGGAGCCCGCCCGAGTTGGCCGCCCGGATCCTCTGCGCCGCCATCTCCGCTGCCGGCGGGCACTACGTGGCCATGGCCCCTCTGCCGGCGATGGGGAGCCCGCTGTCACCTCGGGGAACCGGCCTGGGGGACACAGACAGAGGCCAGGCCGTCAGAAAGGGACCCCACGGCACCCAGACGCTGATCCCCTGGGACTGGCTCTTCCCACTCGCTCTCCCCTCACCCGGCCAACCCGGCCAACCAAGCATCCCTTCCTGCACTGAATATGATTAAAATAAAGGAAAATTGAAAGGAAAAATAATTTTTTTTTTTCCAGAAGCACTTGCAGAACCCCTGTGGGGTTCTGGCATGGGGATGGGGACCTCGGTGTCACCTCGGGGAACCAGCCTGGGGGACACAGACAGAGGCCAGGCTGGCAGAAAGGTACCCCACGGCACCCAGACGCTGATCCCGATACAGGAGAGCCTGTCCTGCTCTCCTTAACCCATCCTGGAACACAACCTGGATGCTGCCAGGGACCACAGCACTGCCTAGAAACCCCTGGGCAGCCTGGTCCTGTGCCATGATGGACACAAGCAGCCCTCTGGCCTTCAGGAGATTTTTGGGACTGTAAATTGGTCCTTCTCCCCGTTTCCCAAGCATCGGCAGGTTGCTGTAACACAATTCTAAAAGCACCAAGCACCAGGCTGCTGTGGGAGCACAAAGACCCACAGGACTGGGCTTTTTCCCTGTTCATATCCCTCTCTCCCTCTTCAGCATCTCCTTGGATGGGGACTGGCTCTTCCCACTCGCTCTCCCCTCACCCGGCCAACCAGGCACAGCAGCATCCCTTCTTGCACTGAATACGATTAAAATAAAGGAAAAAAATAAGGAAAAATAAATTTTTCCCTCTTTTTTTCCCCAGAAGCACCTTCAGAAACCCTTCCAGACCTCCTGTGGAAGAGCAGCTCGATCAGCCCAGTGGAGCTGAGAGGAAAAGGAGCCCGTTCCCACAGGACACTCCGACCACCAACGTGGTGGCTGATGCAAGCATGGGCAAGAGCTCCCCTGACGTCACCCGTGTCCTCTGGAGCTGGGACAGGGGCCAGATGGGCCAGGACAAGCAGGGGAGGCTGAAGGCATGGCTGGAGCACAGCCTGAGCCATGAGTTG
>NW_005054637.1:232426-241062 GCF_000277835.1 Geospiza fortis | reverse complement strand
CAGGAATGCTGTCCGGCATAGCTGGGATCATCTTGGAAAATTCTGGATTCAGCCCCTGCCTCCTGCTCCCTCAGAGCTGCCACAAAACTCCAGCCTGGCTGCAAAACACCAGCAGGTCCTAACCATAAAAGTTTTAATTAGAAGTTATATCCAAATCCCTTGTTTTACAAAGGGATTTTCATCCACTCCTAATGCTGCTCTTCGTTTCTCCCCCTCCCATCTCCCATCCAAATTTTTTTTTCTTTTCCTCACTCTGCTTGAAAATGAAATCCAACAGAAAATAACAGCCAGACCCAAATTCCTTAGGTGGGAAATACAGAGCTGATGTCTCCTCAGGCACTGTGAGGGGGGAGCAGCAATTCCTGAAGGATTTGGTGCCCTTTTCTGGAATGCAGCAAGAGGAAATTTGCAGAGGGGAGAGCCTGAGCAGGAGATACTCCAGCCTGCTCGAAATGCTTCCCAAGCCATCCCCAGGGCTGGTATGCCAGGAATGTGGCTGGCTGGAAGGGATGCACAGAGCCAGAAAAGGGAAGGGAGAAGTTGTGTGCAAACATTTCCCCTCCTGTCCGGGTCCTGCTGGGAGCAATCCAAAGGGAGAAGGGTTTGGCAGGGAATAAATACAGGGAAACCAGGCTTTGAGTCAAGGCTGAGCTTATCACAGCTGGGACAGGTAAGAGAGGGAACCAGGGGCAGGCCAAAGGAATAAGCAGGAATAAGCAGGAATAACCTCCAGCAGGAAGCAGGGAAGGGAGGAAGGATGCTCCCCTTGGCTGGCACCACTCACCATCCACCCAGTTCCACCCATTAATGCCATTTGGGATTGCATCTTTTCTAGGCGGTGTGGAAAGAGCCCAGCCTCCCTCTAGAGACCCCACACCTCGCTGATTTTGGCGATTCTTATTTAAAAAACAAAATCAAACCGCTGCGGCGTCCCAAAATTCCCCCCCTGCTTGGGCAGCACCGCGCAAAATAGGAAAAAAAACCCAAGTGTAAGCCACGAATATGTTTTGAAACACCTGCATCAAATGAATTTTATATCAATTATGGCAGCTACAGCCCTGGCAGCTCTCACTGACGGATCCACAAGGCTGGAATCTGCAGGGATGCTCCCCCCCCAACCTCTATTTATATAAGGAGATGGGAAACTTCCTGCTAAAGGCCACTGCCAGATGTGGCTGTGCGGAGAAACAGCTGGAAAAATCCCCTCTGCATGGAACCCTGAGGCCTCCAAAGGCAGTGGGAATCTACACACAAACGAGGGATAATGGAAAGCTATTTCCTGTCCTGGCAGCAGCATCTTGGGTCTGTCTGTCCCTCCTGGATGCAGGGATGCACAAACACATTGAAGGATGGGGGCCAGTTCCCCCCCAGGGCTTGGTTTGGGATGTTTTGGAGCTGAGGATGGACCCAAAATATTTCTGAATGCAGAGGTCACCAGCAAAGCTTCAAATCCGGGCTGTGTGAGGATAAAAGGGATAAGTGGGGGGGAAAACAAAGGGTGGAAGGGGCAAGAATTGTTTAGAAATCGCCAAGACAATGGCCTGCAGACTCCTCTGGAAGCGCTTTAAATTTAGCCTGGGGTTAAATATAGAGCAGGGGAAAAACCCAGCCCCATCTGTTTACACCCAAAGCCACAGACAGCATCCGAAATGAATGGTGGGGGGGAAGGAAACCAGTGGGCGACCAGAGCACACGCTGACAGCGCCAGCAGCTCCTCAAAGGCACCCACACCTGCTGTTCACGCTGGTTTTCTCCCTCCTGTGAGGGACACAGAATGCTGCAGGGGCAAATCCAGCCCTACGAGGCAGGGGGACCTGCTGCCTGCATCAGGGCCCCACAGAGGTGACATTTTTCTTGCCCAAATCCTAAGCAGGCTTTGCTGGCGAGCAGATTTCCACGGGTGCATCCTCACAGCTTCCTGGCATGGATGGTGCTGCCCCTGGGTTGAAGCTTCACTGGGGAGTGCCCAGCACCCTCTGGGGGAAGAACCTTTTCCTAAAATCCAACCTGAACATCCCCGACACAGCTCCAGCTGCTCCCTCAGGTCCCCCCCCAGGCACAAAGCAGCAGCAGGTCTGGGGCTGGCGACGGTGTCACATCTTACTAAAAATACCACACTTACTAAAACTCCGCCCAAAACGAAACCAAACTTTTCCTGCAGCGCTTGAACACGCAGCTGCGACACTTCCTGGCATGCAGAAGGTTAAAAACAACTGCATTTTGAAAAAAATGTCTGGTACAACTTATCCCAGAAATCCAACTCTGCAGGCCCAGGGGAGCCCCCCAAGACCCCCTGGCACAGCAGAGCTCCATCATTCCTGATGGGATTATGGGATGGACACACCCATAATGGACACACACCACGGGCACCCAGCCATGCTAGACAGGGAAAAATCCTGGGAAAAAAAGCCCAAACCCACATCCTGGAGCAAAGAAATGCAATAATAAAACCACAGGAACACCCAAAAGCGCACAGCCCGAGGGTGGGAGGGAAGCAGGATCTGCTGCTGGCCAAGGGAAGGTCTTCTCCAACAAGCACTGATGTGGTTCAGGTGGGAGAGGAGCCCAGGAATCTGGGCTGATAAGAGGCAGGGCTGGGTGGTACCAAGCACCAGCAGGGCTGGAGATGGAGCCAGGTCCTTGCAGGGGCAGCCAAGGAGCTGCCAGCAGCAAAGGGAGCTGTGCACATCCCTGCCCATCCCACATTCCCAAATCTCCCTCTTGGAATGGAGCTGCAGGGTCCATGGGAAGCACAAGGAACAGGAGGCACCATGACACAAGACTGGTCAACTCTGCCATAACTACCACCCTGTTTTCCCTGGAAAATCCATTGAAAGCCTCTCAAGACTGTGGTGCAAGCTCAAGAGAAATCTCTCACCCTGCCCTTGGCCACAAATTGAAATTTGGGAAAAAAAAAACCCAAAGAAAGGAGCTTCCAATCGCTTCCAATCAATTTCTCATCATCCTCTCCCCACAGCAGAGCCAAGATCAACTCCGGGCACTTGCTGCTTTATGGCTTTTAATTTGCTTTTTCTTTCTCCAAAGTCGAGCTCCTCTGGCTCTCCTACAAACACAGAAGTGTTTTTGGAGGTTTCTTTTAAAAACAGTCGGCTTTGCTTGCATATGAGCAAATTTAAACTTTTCCCAGGGAGGAATTCATGTCCCAGAGCCACTGCGCTCCCCACAACACTTGTCCCACACCGTGAATTTACTGCAAATGTTGCTTTTATCAGTCACAAAACCCCCAGTAACTCAAATCCATGGGGGCAGACGCAGAAAAGGGGAGATCAGATCAGATCTGATCCCTTCCACACCCTGGGGACATCCCAGCCCTGAGGGAGATGCTCAGGGAGTGCTAGATAACACCAACCCACTGCAAGGTGCAATGGCCCTACAAAAGAAGCTGTAAAAAGCCCCAGAATGACCAAAACTTCCAAATTTTAGCGAACAATCTGATTTAGGGACTTGGTTTTGCCCTGTGAGTCCTTCACCTTCAAGATCTCCCTCATGGCTATGACACAACACAGCTCTCTCCACATATTTCCCCCCAGTGGAAGAGGATCCCATGGAAAAGGAATTCCCACCTTTTCCCGTGCTTGTACTGACAGATACCTTCAGGCAGGTGAAAAAAAGCACAATGTCCTTGAAACTGGCAAGGTAAATCCAATTTAAACATCAGCACAGCCCCACCCAGGTCCCCTGCAGCCACCTGCAAGGCTGGGGTGGCTTTGGAAGCAGCTGGTGGCAAGGAACAGACTGATGATGCCCTTGTGGCTCATCTCCTGGTGATCCAGGTCTCTTCCATGAGCCTTGCTGGAGGGGATGGGTGGGGAAGAGCTGTCTGCTGCTGAGATTTTCCCCTCAGAAGGTTGGCCCAAGCATTCTCCAAGTGTGATTCCAGCAGTGCCCGGTGATTCCTGACCCCGCTGCCTCTCCCTTTTCTCCTCCTCCCTCACCGCTTACGTTTGCCAAGCCAACGCTTTCATCTTCCAAAGAAAAGAAAAGAAAAAAAAAAAAACCACCTGAGCCAAGCAGAGATAAAACCACCCCTAAAGACAACACCAAACACCAGCTCTTTGTAGCAGGAAGAACAGCCTGGTGTGAACTCACACGTCCGTCCCAGCGCGAGCCCGCCAGGAGCTGCCAGGAACACAACACACGGCTCCTTTAGTCCCTTCCACAGCAAACAAGAAGGGACTTGTGGAAGCACCGGGACCTCCCAGCCCTCCTGCAGCAGCCTCACGTCCCAGGGCTTCGCTTTGGAGCCCATTCCCAGCGTGTGATGTGGGAATGGCTGCACCCAAGCCGTGCCACGCCGTGCCCTCTGCTCCCCATGGAAAAAATCCTGCCCTGGAGCTCCGGCTTGGCTCAGCTCCTGCTGCCAGGCAAGGGCAAGCCAAGCTGGATGGAGAAGGGAGGGGAATGAGCCCAAACACTCAGTTTGGGCTGAGTGTGTGCTGGTGGTGCCTGGTGTCCATCACAGCCTCCCTGTCATCCTTCACAGGCAAAGCAGCAAGGATGGGAGGAGCTTCCTTTTATAGCAGCCACTCTGGAGCACGAGGAATCTCCCCCTGGATATCCATCCCCAGCTGCATGAGACTCAAATATAAATTAGTCTTGAGGGTGGGAAAAGGGAGTTTTCCCTGCAGGACCTCCTGCTGCAGCCCAGCACTGATGCCATGGCACAGGAAGGTCCTGGAGATGCAGGAACCACCCTCGGGCATCCACAGCCACCTCAAAGCCCACCCCAAATCCCTGGAAATGGTGCTGGCGTGGCAGAGGTTTAAAGAACCCCTAAAGGAAGGTGCTGCACAGGGCAGGAACACCTGTGAGGTTCACAGGGACACAAAAAAAGCTTTTCCTGGCACAACAGCCCAGGTCCTCCTGCTCCACAGCGACAAAACCACGACACGCACGCCCGTCCTGATAACACAGGGAAGGAAAGAAAGCCGGACCTGCTTCCATGGTCTCAACACTGACACGGGCTGCAAGGCCAGCCACTCCCTCTGGGATTCCCAAAAACAACCAAGGCAGAGGGATGTCACCAGTGGAGATGGTCTTTGGTGCAAGGGATGCTGGTGGAACGCCAGCACGGAGAGCGCGGCGCTCCCAAGAGCAGATTCCTGCATTCCACAGAGCCAGGTAAAATCCCAGAGGTGCTGGCTGCCCAAACATCGCTGGTGAGGCTGTGAGATCAAAGGTGACCTCAGTGGGGACTGTTCTGCAGCCTCACCTGGACCTCTTGCCCAGGGGAAGGGCTGGGAGGCAATGGGAAACTCATCTCCACCAGGAGCAGAATCCCATCTGATGTCCACCAGCCCTCGTGTCAGAAGAGGGAGAGTTCAGTCCTGGTCTGCCCCTGCTGTGTGCTCAATGTTCTTCCAAGAGAAGAGAAAAAACCACTTCCTAACTCAGGCAGGGCACTCCCAAAGGTGTTCTGGCTTTTTATCTGGATGGATGCTCCTCTGGCAGGGCAAGGAGTTTAATCCAGACAAGTCCCATGGGCACCAACAAAACCACGGAAACCCAAAGTCACATCCAGTGCTGCGCTCCCTGAGGAGTTAAACACAAAAGCCATAAACTCAAACTTTAAAACCCTTGGATGGAACAGGAGTCCAGGAGAGAAGTGTCCTCCTCCAAGCCCTCACAGCCCCTCCAAAGTCCTTCACAAGCCCAAGAGTTTGGCCAAAAGCCAAAGGAAGGCTGTCCCTGAAGGATGCTTAGGGCCAAAAGAATGGACCAAACGTCTCTCAAACAGGGAAACTCAGATTTGAGCTGCATCAGGAAACAGCCCAAGCTCACACAGGCAATCAGTGGTGGAGGAGAAGTGAAACCCAGATCTCCAGAGCCACAAAAAGACACTTTTAAAGAAAAGATCCTGCCAGAACCACCAGGACAATGCACACAGACACCATGGTCACCCAGGAGATCCTAGGCCAACACCCACAAAGAGCAGAATAAGGAAAACCCTGGAAGTCAAAAAGAGGGGAAACAGCTTCCCACCTCTGAGGGTGCTGCAAGAACCATCTCATGGCCACCCAAAGGGGCCACTCAGCCCCTCCTCCTCATCTCAAACCAACCAGATCCACAGAGGTTGAAGGCAAAAGGCACTAACTGAGAAAATCCTGGAGCAGCTCCCTATCTTCCCACCCTCCAGCCGCAGTCCCTGCAGCTTCCCCTTCCTGGGATAATTTGGATGCTAATTTGGCCATCAAGAGCTGTCAAAACCCAAAGTCCCTGAACTGCTGAGCTTCCCCCCAGGAGGAGATGATGACAGGGCTTTAACTGCATGGACACTTCAGAGCCCTGTCCCCATCACCCTTCAGCGGCTCTGCCCTTGCCTGGCGCAGAGGAGCTGCTGCAGCGCCACGTGCTCTCCTGGCTCCTGGCTGGAAAACCAGCCCCACCAGCGTGACCAGAGAAGGGCAGGCACAGGAAAGTCACCCACGCTGCTGGCTGGACAGGCTGCCACCACAGCTGGTGCAGGGAGGGCAGCACAAAGCTCCAGAGATGAGCTGCAGACCACCAGAGGGATGAGGCAGCTCCCAGCAGGGCAGCACAGACAACTCCATGCTGCTCTCCCAGCCCAAGCACTCCACCAAGACTGATCCATCTCCAGGTATCCTCAGTCAGGAGGTCCATTTCTGGGGGAATTTTGGTCCCAGCTTGCCACCTGGACACCAAGCAATGATGAATGAAACCTCTCCGGATTCCAAGCTGGGGCAAAACCACCCCCTTGCTTTAATTTTCTAGCACACCTTCCTGATTAATCCATCAGTGATCTGCTGCTGGATTACAGGACACCCTCAGCTATGCTGAAAATGCTGACAGGAGCCAAAAACCTTCCTTTCTTTCCTCTCTTTGAGCAGAAACAAACAGAATCAGCACATTGCAAAGAATTCCCTCAAAACAGCGGGGTTTTTTTAAGCTCCTCTTTGGTAAACATTCCCCAAACCAGATTGCCAGGGATACCTGGGTTTAAGCAGCTTAACCCTTTGCTGGAGTTGATGTGAAAGGAAAGATGAGGGTTGGTTGCTTCATGGGATGCTCCATGCTGGACCCAACCTCACAACCCAGGGATTACCATGTCAGAAAGAGGGCAGGGATACCTGGAGAGCAAATTCCCAGGTGATGACGGAAGGATGTGGGGTCAGATCAGAGAATCATGGAATGGTTTGGCTTGGATAGGACCTTCAAGCTTGTCTCATGGGCAAGGACACCTTTTACTAGCCCAGGTTGCTCCAAGCTCCATCCAACCTGGCCTTGGGCACTTCCAGGGATCCAAGGGCAGCCACAGCTTCTGTGGGCACCCTGTGCCAGGGTCTTGCCACCCTCATAGGGAAGAATTTCTTCTTAATATCTGATCTAAACCAACCAGAGCCTGGATTAAGACATCTCAGGGTTGACCCATCCCAGGATGTGTTCCTGCCTCCATCCAGAGCAGGCTTTGGACACCACACCCATTCCATGGACACAGAGACCACCTGGCTCATTTTGGGTGGTTTTCAGCACCTAAAATGCTGAAAACCACCTAAAGCCCTCACTTTAATTCAGCTTAGAGCCTCTCCAGGGGTGGGAATGAGCTTTCCAGGTGCAGACACCTCCCTGTGCCAGCCAGGAGGGTGCCTGAGATGCACCAGAGCCGGCTGCTGTTTATGCAACGCGGGAGCAAACGCCGCGCCTGCTCGTTTAATTAATTACCCCGAAATTAAAGCCCAGCAGACTGCACAGAGACTCCCTGCAACCTGCAAATTAACTCAGCCTGGGGCTGAGCGAGGTCAGACAGCATCCAAGCAGTGGCTCCAAGCGTTTTCCACAGCATCAAGGGGAAAAAACCCCAAAACAACACCACGCACCCCCACCTGTCAGAGCTGCAGGGTTTTGTTGTTTCGGTCTGGCCAGCTTAAGAGCTGCCCAGTCCCATCACCGTGGGTCAGATGGCTGATAAGAAACCAATTTCATCACTTTTTTAAGCCCCAAATGTTTATGGGCAGGCTTTATCTGCAAACAAAGACGCGGACTTTGAGCCGCAGCTTTGCGTCGGTTTGAGAACAGGCGAGGCCGTGCCGGGATTAACGCGGTGCCAAAGAGAGCCAAAGTCCCCTCCCTGCAGCCCCCAGCGTGTGTGATGGCAAAGCTGCCTCTCTGGGCCAGGACACAACCCTTGGCACAACATTCTGGGGATAAATGCCCCTCATTTAGCAAGATGCTTTGGCGCGAAAATTGCAATTTCTGCGAATCTGGCAAAAAACCTTTGCTCAAAATGACTCCCCTTGCTGGACGGAGCAGGGTGGAATCTCAAACACATTTTTTTGCAGCATTAGTCACCAGGAAAAATTGAAATGATACCTGAAAGCCATCCTAGAGCCACAGCAGGCTGTTCCCTGCTTTATTTCTTGAGTGCAGCAATTTCTACAGCTCTGCACTGCGCTCGTAAGGACAAGACACCTCCCACGAGTGCATCAGACACAGGAGCATCCCTTAAAAAAGGGACAACTCGAGCCACCACAGAGGGAACATCTCCAGAGGACAAGTTATTCCCCAAGAAGTCACCCCCAGGCAAGGCTGGAAGGGGACAGACCTGCCCTGGCTTCTCCTTGCCCAAGAGGAGCCCCAGAGCCACGCGCTCCGTTCAT
>NW_005054637.1:225487-232416 GCF_000277835.1 Geospiza fortis | reverse complement strand
TCAGTCCTGCTGAGATTTCACAGAATCCCAGAAATTCCCACTGAGATTTCGCAGAATCCCAGAAGGGTTTGGATTAGAAGGGACCTTGAAGCCCTTCTTTGCCCATCCATGGGCAAACAAACCTTCCACCAGACCAGGTGGCTCGATTCCCTTCTGTAAAACAGCACAGAGCTAAATTTCGGGGGTTTGGAGCTTGAATGAGGGGTGAAGCGTTATCAGCTGTGATAAGGGGTGGTTTGGGGCCAACCAAGTGCCCAAATTAGAGGAGACAAGACAAAGCCACACAGGGGATACAGCAGAGCCTAAAGCTTGTGCTCTGCCTCTACAAGAACCCCTCTTTTCAAAAAGCAAGGACTAAACTGAGGTTAAAAAGCCCCCCAGGCTCAGCAGGCACATCCCCTGTGAGCAGCACAAAACCCCCTCCATTTGTGGGTTCCCGTGGAGAACAACTTCATCCCCACCACCAGCCCTGCTCTGAGGCTGCTCTGACAAGCTCAGAGATGAGTTTTTCATTTCCAGACCCAAAACGTGGGGCTGCAAGCAGCAGGCTCCTGCCTGGAGAAGGCAAATCCATGGCACCTCCACCGACCTGCCCAGACAACACCTCCTGCTCTCAGCACCATCAACATCCCAGATTTTATTTTTTTTCCTCTGTCAGGATCGAGCTTTTCCACATCTCATCGTTGATCACAGCCAGCAGATGTTGGTGCCTGTAATGGGACAGCACTGACTGAAAGCCACCCTGAGGAAAAGAAGACCTGGAATTCCAGGGAATGGGAGATGGTTTATAAGGGCCTGGAGGGACAAGACAAGGGGGAATGGCTTTAAACTGACAGAGATGGGATACTGGGGAGGAATTCCTCCCCATGAGGGTGAGGAAGCCCTGGCAGAGGTTGCCCAGGGAAGCTGTGGCTGCCCCTGGATCCCTGGAAGTGCATCCAAGGCCAGGCTGGATGGGGCTTGGAGAACCTGGGATAATGCAAAGTGTCCCTGCCCAGGAATGAGGTGAGCTTTTAGGTCCCTTCCAAGCCAAACCACTCCCTGATTGCAAGCAGGACACAGCAAGAGCTTTCCAGGAGCTGAGGATGCTCTCCAGCTGATGGCCACATGCAGCCTGCAGGACTCTGCAGGGTCAGGCTGGAATTAGACACGCTCCTGATGAGGAAAAAAAACTCCCTACATATCAAACCAATGCAGATGGACCTTTCTTTTTTTCTTTTTTTTTTTTTTTTTTTTATTTTTAATTAAAACTTGCTTGAAGTGCCACATAAAAGAAGCGAAATCCCAGGCACAGCTGACGCATCAGGAGAGATTTATATTTAGAAGAATGACTTAAGTACTCAATCAACAGAGGAAAAAAAAAATGGGAACTTCTTCAGCAGAAGGAGGAAAGAAAACCTTGAGACAGTCTCCACCACCCATTATTCCTTAGGGCAACACCCACTGGCATTTTAGCCTCCCAACAAGCCCCTTTTGCAGTGAATTCAGCTTTTTTTTTTGGCCCTGTAAACAACATTTACAGCCAGAACACATGATGTGCATCACAAGACAACTGGCACCAGTATTATTTTTAAATACCATCAGCTCTGCTTTTAACAGGACGACGGGAAATGTGTTATTACTCGAGCATAAAACAAATATATTGAGGCGATTAAAAAAAGAAAAAAATAATAAAAAAAAGGAACAAAAAGCCATTCCCAAGTTCCACAGAGCGAAGATTTGAAAAGAGAGATAGAGCACCACCAGAAAGACATAATCCTTCAAAATCTGCCATTCCTCCTGCTGCATTTATTCATTTGGGAGCTTTCAGTCCAAAAGTCAGAGCCCTGCTTAGCCGGATATCCGATCGTTTGCTGGGCCTCATCCCAAATTTCTCCAGCATTACTCACTTGTTTTTTTTTTTTTTTTTTTGTGCAGGAAGGGGGATGAGGATTTTCTGGTGAAAGGCAAAAGTGAGGCAGAAGTGTTTGCAGCACTGTGGAGCGTGGGATTTCCAAGGATAGGCTCAGACCTCTGCTTCCAAATGATTCCCATGCACAGAAGAAGAAAGGGATCAGGGAGATGTTGGGACTGTGCACAGTTTTGGAGCTGAGGATGAGCTGGGAGCTTTCCAGGCAGGAGCACTGAGCGCTGGATGCTCATCCCAAGGGAAGATGCTCTCCATCCTGGCAGCTCCCAGCAGCATCACCAGCACTCCCGCTGGGAATTACCCTGCGTCCCACTTCCATTCCTCAAAGCAGGAATTGCCTGCCCTGTCCCAGAGCAGATAATCCCTCCCTGCCCTCCCCAGGCCAGGGCAGCACCTGATGCAGCATCACCGCTCTGCCATCACGAATCTCTGAAAAATGAGGCCCAACAGCAAAAATTCCCACACTGATTCATTTCCCACCCCCACCAGGAGCCCTTTTGGAATGATTTTAGAGCCCATTTTTGAAGAGATGGGCACCACAACTGCAGGGACCATGGTTTAACCTCCCCACGGAGAAGCGCCGTGCCTCAGTTTCCCTGCGCTGTTCTCCAGTGATATCCAAACCCTCCAGGACACACATTCCTCCCTTTTGCCCCAAGGATTCATCTCCACCTGCCCAGCACTCAGGTTCCCACCCCAGCCAGGAGAACCAGCTTCCCTCAGGACGTGGGTAAGGCCAGGCTTTACAACAGAGCCCAGCACAGGGAGCTGGGATGGGGATGGAACAGTCTCAGAGCAGAGAAAGGGTTAAACACTCCCCCTTCCCAAATCCCAGCTCCAGACCCCGCATTCCTCTGTTCCAACAGCCCACAGGGCTTCCCTCTGCTCCCTCTTTCCATGCCTGGCCGTGTCCTGGATGTTCTGGATGTTTCAGGAGCTGCAGGGATGTCCCTGGCAGGGCCATGGAATGCTCTGGGCTGGAAACACCTCAAAGCCCACCTCATTCCCATTGCAGGGACAGCTCTGCACTGTCCCAGGTTTCTCCAAGCCCCATCCAGCCTCTCCTTGGACAATTCCAGGGATCCAGGAGCAGCCACAAGACCTGCCCACCTTCCCAGGGAACAATTGCCTCCCAATATCCCACCCATCCCTGCCCTCTAAAACTGTGAATTTAAAGCAATTCCCCCTCGCCCTGTCACTCCCTGCCCTTGTCAAACACCTCCCAGGAGCAGGGATGGACGCTCTGGAGAGCACAGCACATCCCATGGGAATCTGGATGAGTCCCTGTGCCCTCCCCCATGCCAGGGGTGGAGCTGCTGCCACCTCATTCCAGGGATCTCAGCAGGTTCTGCAGGAGCCCAGATGGACCATCTGGCTAATTGAGTTAATTAAAGCTTTTTTTTTTTTTTTTCCCACCAGCCATTAACTCTCAGGCAGCTCTCCCTGAGGAGCAGGGGCCACAGCTCAGGAGCAGCTCAGGAGAGATGGAAAAAATTACTGGGAAGCACTGAGGGCACCCAGCTGCTCCTCTGCAGCACTGGCTGGCTCCAACCACTCCCAGGGAAAAAAAAAACAGCCCCAAATCCTCCCAAAACTTCACCTATTTGGCAGGATGTGGAGAGCCAGGCAGGGGAGGAGAGCAGCCCATCCCAGAGCATCCTTCCCAGGCAGCTCCTGGAATTCTGGGCTGCTCAAGGGCAGCACTGGCAGCACAGGGGGCTCTGCTTTGCTGCCGAGGTAATTGCCACCCTGCACACCTTGCCCATGGTCCATTCCCAGAAAAGCAAGGAAAGCACTTCCAAAGACTCCAGGAAAGCCTTGTTTTCTGGTCTCGCTCCCTGATAAGCACAGCTGCTTGAAGGAGACACTTTTTAGGAAGCTGGTATCAAAAAAAAAAAAAAAAAAAAGACACAAAACACCCCAAAACAACCCATCCCGGTGCTTAGGGTGCCAGGTTTTTCTCCCCTTTCCCCCAAAAAAACCCCACTTGTCCCACCTGAGCAATCCCTGCAGAGGTACCACAGGAGCCTGCAGGCAGCAGCAGCCACAGGGAAGGAGGAGCTGGAGCAAGGGAGGACAAGCTGTGGGATGCACCCCTCCCTTCTCCTCCTTCCTTTTCGTGGGATGCACTTGGGCATCTCCTCTTTCATTTTCTGCTTCCCCTTTTTTGTGGGATTTACTCACACCTCCCCCTTTTGAGGGATACCCTCATCTCCTCATCCTTTTGGGTTTTTTTTTATGGGACACGCTCACACAGCTCCTCTTTTTTTCCAGGACACACCCACACAAACCCTTCTCCTTCTGTGGGATGCACAGCTCTTTTTATCCTGGATCTACCCGCACATCTGCCCCCCTCCAGCTTTTTTTCTGGGATGCACTCATGCATCTCCTCCTCCTTTTTTTGCAGGATGCACTCCCCACCTCCTCCTTTCTCTGGAATGCACCCCTACCTCCTCCTCCTCTTTTTTTTTGCAGGTCTTGCTTTTGTGGGATGGACTCACAGATCTCTTTATCTCTTTTTTTTTTTTGCTTCAGGACACACTCAAGCATCTTTTTTTTTTTTTCCTACCCCCAAATCTTATCCTTTGCAAGGACCAGTTGCTCCACTGGGAACTATTCTTCAAGGATGCCAACAGCTCAACCTGCCCCAAAAAGCTGGAGACACACACAGCCAAAAACCCCCACTGAGGATGCTCGTGGCAAAATAAGCAAGGGAGGGGATTTGGGGCAGAGAGCAGAGCCATTCCCAAGGCTGGCTTTGCTTTCCCTGGGAAATGCTTCCCAGAGCAACCCCACCCCGGGAGCCCTAATCTGATGGCAGCTTTTCAATGGAGCAGCCAGGATGGGGAGGGAGAGAGGCTGGACAGGGGGGGAAAGAAAGCAAGGAAATGCCTCTGAGGTGAGGAGGTTTTTTTTTTCCTCTGGCTGGGGCTTTGCTTTGCTTTGCTTTGTTTGGTTTTGTTTTGCTTTGCTTTGCTCGCCCGCCTCCAGCGCTGCCATTTTCCGGAAGCCGGAGGAGCGCAGGCAGAAAAATGGGAAGTTTCTCTTTGTTCAATTTTAGCAGCCCTCTGCTCCGAGGGACCCAGCAGAGCTCCCCCAGCTGCTCTGGGAACGGATGCGAGGCAGGAGCAGGGAGCAGCAGCAGGGAACGAGGCAGGGATTGGGGATTTCACAGCGGAACACGGCTCTCGGTGCCAGGGGTGTGTGTGAGAACGGGGAGGCTCTGGGCTGAACTCCTTGGGGGATCACTGCATCCATCATTCCGCTTCCTGGGGGTTTTTCCTGCTCCCTTTCTCCATGCTTGACCTGTGGAGGTGTTTTCAGATGGGTAACTTGAGCACCTTCCCCCACCACACCAATAAAACAAGGGATGCTGCACCCAGCCTTGGCCACACTAAGAAATCCAACCAAACCCACTCTTGGACTTACCCCAGATTCATAACTCAGGGTGGGAAACACCCTTGGGATCACAGCTTCCAGCAGCAGTGCCCATGAAACACCTCCTTGCCCTGCTCCTCTCCCAGTGTTCAACCCCAAAAAAGGGCGACCCTCCCATGGGGCAGGGGAGGAAGCAACTGCAGAGAATGAGCAGTGAAAAGGAAAAGGCTTCCAAATCATCATCATCATCACTATTATTATTATTATTATTATTATTATAGTTTTTCCCATCATTTAACGGGACTGCAAACCAGATGTGCATCATCGTCACCCCTCCAATTTACACAAAAGCAGCCAGATGATGAAAAAATATGAAAAATCACCCAGTCCCAGAAGGGTTTGGGTTAGAAGGGACCTTAAAGGGACATTCCACTGTCCCAGGTTGCTCCAATGTCCAACCTTGTCCACTTCCAGGGATGCAGGGGCAGCCACAGCTTCTCTGGGAAAACTGTGCCAGCACCTCACAGGGAAGAATTCCTTCCTGATATCCCATCTAAACCAACTCTCTTTCGTTTTGAAGAAGCACCAGAGCAACCGCAAAATAAGTAATGGCTGGGCCACCTTCCACCTCTGCATTTTCACCTACAGAGGTTTGAGGCTACCAATTTATTCTCCCAAACTGAAAGAAACTGGGAAATTAGGCAGGAATTGGGAAAGCCCCTGCCCATTGGAAGGGGGTGGAACGGGATGAGCTTTGAGGTCCCCTCCATCCCAAACCAATTCTGGGATCCTGTGATGATCCTGCAAGCAGGAGATGGGATGTGCCAGCTTCCCAGAGCTGCCTTTGGCACAAGCTCTCTCCTGGGTGGAGCAGGAACAGCCACTCGGGTAGGAAAAAGCAGGGACACTTCTCTAGCCCCAGGAATGGGAGAGAGCATGACTCTGCCATTGATATGCCAGCTGGGAATGGGGAATGGGAAATGGGAATGGTAATGGGAATGGGGAATGGGAATGGGAATGAGAATGGCAATGGGAATGGGAAATGGGAATGGGGAATGGGAAATGGGAATGGGAATGGGGAATGGGGAATGGGAAATGGGAATGGGAATGGGAATGGGAAATGGCAATGGGAATGGGAAATGGAAATGGCAATGGGAAATGGGAATGGCAATGGCAACGGCAATGGGAATGGGAATGGGAATAGGAATGGGAAATGGGAATGGGAATAGGAATGGGAAATGGGAATGGCAATGGCAATGGGAAATGGGAATGGGAAATGGGAAATGGGAATGAGAATGGGAATAGGAATGGGAAATGGGAATGGCAATGGCAATGGGAAATGGAAATGGGAAATGGGAATGGGAATGGGAAATGGGAATGGCAATGGGAAATGGGAATGGGAAATGGGAATGGGGAATGGGAAATGGGAATGGCAATGGGAATGGCAATTGGCAATGGGAAAATGGGAATGGGAATGGGAATAAGAATGGCAGTGGGAATGGGAAAATGGGAATGGGAATGGGAATGGGAATGGGAATAAGAATGGCAATGGGAATGGGAAATGGGAATGGCAATGGGAATGGGGAATGGGAATGGCAATGGGAATGGGAATGGGAAATGGGAATGGCAATGGGAATGGGAA
>NW_005054637.1:220323-225341 GCF_000277835.1 Geospiza fortis | reverse complement strand
GCAAATGGGAAAATGGGAATGGGAAATGGGAATGGGAATAGGAATGGGAAATGGGAATGGGAATAGGAATGGGAAATGGGAATGGGAACAGCTGCCTCATGGCACTGAAAATAACCCCCTGCACAAATCCACACGGAACCAGCAGGCTAAAAATAGGAATTTCCATGGGAATCTCCATGGTTCCCAGTGGAGGGGCACAGCCTGGCCACCAAAGAGTGGGATTAAAGCCAGGAAATGCTGCTGGTGGCACACTGATTCCTCCCAAAAACATGCAACCCACTCAAAATGCCAACTTCCCAGCAGAGGGGCAAAAATCCAATCCAGGGGCACAATGAGAGAGTTGGAAGTTTTATGGTCTGCTCTTTGATCCATGAAAAACTGACTTTTTTCCCTGGGAAGCACCTGGGCCTGCAGCCCCCCTGAGGCAGCAGAGGCATTCCATGTGCATTCCTGCATTCCCTGCTGCTGCTGTGAGCCATCCCACACACCCCTATCCTGACTCCCACACTTTTCTTTAGGAGCCCACAGGAACAGAAACACACAAGAAATCACCCCAAGGACCCCAGGAGGAATTAAGGAGCCCAGGGTGCAAGGAGGAGCACAAAGAGGGGGGAGAAACCACAGGTACCCTCAAAAATCACCCTTCAGTGCAGATGGTTGTGGTGTTAATGTGCTCACTTGAGCACTAAAAGCCAGATCTGAGCTGCTGGGAGCAAGTCTTGTTTTTGGGAAAGCAGAGGGACTTGTCAGGACAAGCACGTGCCAGAGCTGCAGGTCCTGCAAGAGCCTTCTCCTTTTCCCCCCTTTCCCTAAAACCCCAAACATTATTTATGGCCACGGAGGCAGCTGGGGCTGCAAACCCCTCTGAAAGCAGCAAAACTCATCATTAATGACCAGCACAGCTGCCCTGGGACACCAACCCTCCAGCTCCTGCAGGGACAGGGCTCAGCCCCACCACCTGCACCAGGAGTTTCTCCTGCCCCCGTTCTCTGCCCCCCCAGCTCCATCAGAGGGATTTTCCCTGTGCCAGCACCGGCACAGCCGCGTGCTCCCGGCCCAGCCAAGGCTGGCACAGCGCTGCCAAGGCCCCCAGACAATGCCAGCCCTGTGCCCAAGCCCTGGGCAGGGTCAGGGCTGGCCAGGAGAGAGCCCAGAGCTCCCAGAATCACAGAATCCCAGGAGGGTTTGGGTTGGAAGGGACCTCAAAGCTCATCCCATCCCCCCCCTGGGCCCCCTTCCACTGTCCCAGGCTGCTCCAAGCCCCGTCCAGCCTGGCCTGGAACACTTCCAGGGATCCAGGGGCAGCCAGAGCTTCTCTAAAACCTGTGTCAGCACCTCCTAGGGAACAATTCCTAATTCCCAATCTCCCATCCATCCCTGCCCTCCGGCAGTGGGAGCCATTCCCTGTGTCCTGTCCCTCCATGCCTTGTCCCCAGTCCCTCTCCAGCTCTCCTGGAGCCCCTTTAGGTGCTCTGAGCTCTCCCTGGAGCCTTCTCCTCTCCAGGTGAGCACCCCCAGCTCTCCCAGTCTGGCTCCAGAGCAGAGATATCCCAGTTAATAAGATATCCTAGTTAATAAGATATCCCAGTTAATAACAGAAACACATTTCCCAGTGGGTCGATCCCTTGTTCCAAAGCCAACTCATCACTGGTCACTGGGGAAGTCAACGTTTGGCTACAGAATTTCCCTGGGTGTTGCCATCCCCTGCTCCCTGTGACAGGGACAGCACCCAGGGAAAGGCTGGAGCTGTGTCAGAGGAGGTTTAGGTTGGATTTGAGGAAAAGGTTCTGCCCCCAGAGGGTGCTGGGCACTGCCCAGGCTCCCCAGGGAATGGGCACAGCCCCAAGGCTGCCAGAGCTCAAGGAATGTTTGGACAACACTCCCAGGGATGCACAGGGTGGGATTGTTGAGGTGTCTGTGCAGGGCCAGGGCTTGGACTGGACAATCCCTGTGGGTTCCTCCCAGCTCAGGAAATTCCATGATTCCATAAAAACCCATCCTACTCCTCACCATCTCCAGCGGAGCCCCCGGGCCAGCCCGCAAAGCTCAGGTGCTTTCAGGAGGGATTTTGGACAGGAGAGAAGAGGCAGGTGCCAAACCCCAGGTGAGGGTATTTGCATTCCAGAAATCCACCCAGGACGGGACACAGCTCTCAGAACCCCCCTGGAAACAAGGAGACTGAGGAGGATGCAAATTCCCCTGCACAGACAGCCCCGGCCACAAAAAGCCATATTTAAATGCTTTTCCCATTAAAAAAAAAAAAAACCCAAACCCACACACACAGTGTCTAAACCACCTCCTTACCATCCCCACGAGCTCTTGAGAGCAACCCCACCAGGCTAAAATAAATATTTTAGCTTGGCAAATAGTTTTCCTCTCATTAAAAGGCAAACACAATTAGGCTGTCAAGCGCCGGCTGCAATCGCTCCACGCTGCTCCGGCTCTGGTTGATTAAAAGTAAGGAAGCTGCTATTTTTGAAAAGCACATTCCCTTCCACAGCCTGAACGGGGCTATTTTGGACATGCAGAGCCATGGAAAGCTGGCATCTCTGCCTGCAAAATTCCCCAGCCACGAGGGGATGTGCCCAGCGGGTCCGTGGGATGGGGGGGTGGTGAGAAAAATGGGAATTCTTTTGCTGTGAGTGACCAGAGGGGTGAAAATCCCTGCGGGAATGACATGGAGACCCTGGAAAGCTGAGGGAATCATGGATGGTTTGCAAAGTTCACCTCATGGGCAGGGACACCTTCCACCAGACCAGGGCTGCTCCAAGCCCCATCTGAAGCTCCCAGGGATGGGGCAGCCCCGGCTCATCAGGGCGAGCTGCTCCAGAGAAAAGGAGGGAAGAAGGAAAAAGCAGAAGAGGAGAGCAGAGCTGCCACCAGAGATGCTGTCCCCTCTACAGGGTCTGGGACCAACACAGCTGTGCAGGAGCAGGGGCCAGGAGGAGACGTGAGCATTCCGAGGAGCCCGGAATTCTCCAGGCTGGAAAAGCTCTGTGTGAAAGCTTCAATCCTAAGCAATTAACCCAACTGCCAAACCCACCCCTGCCAGACCTGCAAGCCATCCCAGGAGGATGTTATCCTCAATACCAAGACTTTTTTTCTACTTTAAGGCAAATTTAAGCATCCAGGCAGGAGGGAACCAAGGATGGATCCTTATTCCAGAGCCTCAGCATCCAGACAGAGCTGGCAACACCACACAGCCCCTACTCCAACTCCTACCCAAGCTCCACTCAGCATTATTAACTTTTAATGCATATATTAATGAACAGCCAAAAGTTAATCATTGCAAGTCTCAGGGAACAAGGACAGGCTGGAGAGGGGAGGAAGGCAGTGATGGGCATCCCAGAGCTGGGAATTTGCATCCACCTGATCCCAGACCCCACAGCTCTGCTGGGTCTGGGGGCTTTGATGCCGTGTGGTTTAATTTGGGCACGGAACAACCTCACAGTCCTCGCTGTCCCAAAGTTATGCTGAGCCTAAACTCCTGAGCAGGCAGGGATCCCAGGAGATACGCATTCCCAGGAGCCCGAGGCTGCAGCACACCTGCACAATTCCACCTCTCCCACCCAGCAGCAACAGCTGGAAACTGAGGTTTCACAGCATCCCTGGACCCAAAGCATCCCTGGACCCAAAGCATCCTTGGATCCAAAGCATCCCTGGATCCAAAGCATCCCTGGATCCAAAGCATCCTTGGATCCAAAGCATCCCTGAACCCAAAGCTTCCCTGAACCCAAAGCTTCCCTGAACCCAAAGCATCCCTGGACCCAAAGCATTCCTGGACCCAAAGCATCCCTGGACCCACAGCATCCCTGGACCCACAGCATCTCTGATCCCAAAGCATCCCTGGCTCCCAAAGCATCCTTGGCTCCCAAAGCATCCCTGAACCCAAAGCCTCCCTGGACCCAAAGCATCCCTGGACCCACAGCATCTCTGGACCCAAAGCATCTCTGATCCCAAAGCACCCCTGGCTCCCAAATCATCCTTGGATCCAAAGCATCCCTGACCCCAAAGCATCCCTGGACTCCCAAATCATCCCTGGCTCCTGCAACATCCCTGGACCCGCAGCATCCCTGGCTCCCAAAGCCTCCCTGGACCCACAGCATCCCCCGGGCAGCCAGCAGGGAGCAGAAAGGGCATTGGACGAGCTGGGAAAGCCCTCCTGGCAAAGGCACGCCGGGCACAGCCGCTGGAATGCGGCTCGGAGCAGCTCCCGGAGCGTCCCGGCGGTGCCGATGGGGAACGGGAGCGCCGCGGGACACGCGCGGTGACAGCGGCAGGGTGACAACAGCCCGGACAGCCGTGCCCACCCCCGTGGCAGTGCCGGCGGGACTCGGGGGACAACGGGGGGTGCGTCCCCACGGCACAGGAACGGCGACACGGAGCCACGTTTGCACCCTGACACGGCACATGGCAGCGGGGACACCAACACCGAGCACAAAACGCGGCCACACGCACGGGGGACACGGGGACACAGACACGCAGGGGACACAGTCACACATACAGGGACACACAGGGACACAGTCACACAGGGACACAGTCACACAGGCAGGGGACATGTGGCACGCACAGTCACCCAGGACACAGGCACAAAGTGGCACACAAAGGACACAGGGCACAGTCACACACTCAGCAACAGGACACACACACACACAGTGACAGCCCCACGGAGCACACTCAGAGTGTCACACACACACACACAGTGACAGCCCCACGGAGCGCACTCACAGTGTCACACACACACACACAGTGACAGCCCCACGGAGCACACTCAGAGTGTCACACACACACACACAGTGACAGCCCCACGGAGCACACTCAGAGTGCCACACACACACAGTGACAGCCCCACGGAGCACACTCACAGTGTCACACACTCACAGTGTCACACTGCCACACGCGGACACGCGACACTTGTACGCAGCCTCACACGCACTTTCCACGCGGTCACAAGCACACTCGCGGTGTCACACAGCGTGTCACACACACACACACACACACAAACATTCTCGCTCTCC
>NW_005054637.1:217141-220048 GCF_000277835.1 Geospiza fortis | reverse complement strand
GGGGATGGAGGGGGGGAGATGCTGGTGTAAAACACGTGGGGAGGAGAGATAGAAACGGGAAAAGCGGGATAGGGGAATGGGAATGGATCCTTGTGCAAGGGGAGAGTGCGAGCCACGCCCGCCCAGCCCGGGGTGAGCGCGGGCACACTCGCCGTGGTGGTGACACTCGCGGTGGTGGCGCTCAAAACTTCGGGGAAATAAAGGTTTATCCCCATCCGGCTCCCCTCCCCACTTCTTCTTTTTTTTTTGGCCGTTTTGGTCAAGCAGAAATCCCGCCCTTGTTGCTCTCCCCGGTGGGGAAGGCAGGAGAAACGCGGAGGGAAAGGCTGAGCTCTGGTTTCTTGCGTTAAGCACGTCGGAGAGTGGCTTCCAAGCTTCCCACAGCACCCAGCGCTGGAAAAAGGGGAAAAAAGGGGGTTATGATCCCTAAAAATCCCATAGACTGAGGGAGCATCTTGGCTGGGATTCAGGGTTAGGAAATGGGCTACCAGGAGCATCAACCCAGCAGGACAGGCATGGACACAACGTGCACCCAGAGGTGGTGGCCACCAGCAGCACCACGGTGGCCATGTCCCGTTGGGACACCCTTTGGAAAAGCAGCTGAGCGAGAAATACCGGAGCAGATGGGTCTGGGCTACTCGAGCTGCTGCTCTTCCCGCCCCCCTCCTTGTTTTTTCCTGGGTTTAATCGGGATCTGATGATTAAATTTCCTCTTCCTGGTGCTGGCTCCTCCTGCGCCCAGCACGGCAGAAGGAGATGGAGTTTTGGCCGGGCTGGGGCAAAAGCGGGGTGGCTGTGAGTCCTTGTGTGGCCAGACCCCATCCTGGGGGTCAGCTGGGACTTCCCAACCTCTTCCCAGCTTTTTCCTGTCTCCCCAAAAGGAGCCACACAGAACCACTCCGAAGCAGCCTTGGGAGCTCTTTTCTGCAGTGTGATTTTGGGAGCTTTGGGGTTTCTCCAAGGGGAGCTCCCTGCAGCTGGGTAACCCCGTTCTCTAACTGCAACAGGGCACTTCCACCCTGTTTTGCCAGTGGGAAACACTGGGATGGCACCTGGGATGAGCTGGGCTGGCTGCTGCCCCTGTCTGTGCCTTGGCACCGAGCCTGGGGTGCTCCTGTCCCTCTGCTCCTGCAAAACTCTCATTAAAATCAGTATTTCAGTTGTTGGTTTACTCCTCTTTTCCATCTCTGGTGTGATTCCTCGTCTTTTTGGAGACTGGAAAGTCCAAATTTATTCCTGTCTGGGGCTGGCACCTTGAGTGGCTTTGGAGACAAAAGTGTCTTTTCCAACGGGCGGGAGGAGGTGTATGAGAATCTGCAGTTCCAGCTCAGCATCCCTTGGGGAAAAAACCCCCACATTTCCAGGTGCCAGAACTCTGCTTGGACTCCATTAAAAATCAGCAATTTGTGGGTGACAACAGCTGCTTATCCTGGGAGCAGCTTCCCCAGCGCTCAGGATGTGCCTTGGTGCCGAGCCCGGGATGGAGGGATGAGATTTCCACCTGCACCCATCCCTCTCTGCTTCCCGAGAGGTTTGCAGTGCCCAGGAGTGGCTCAGAGCAAGGCAGCAATCCTGGGGAGCAGTTAATATTGGACAGAATGCCCTGAGGAGGTTTTTCCGTGGTGCTGGGGTTCCATCCTGCAGGAATTCCATGGTAAAGCTCATTTCTCCGTGCGCTCCCCTCTGGGGTGTTTCTCAGGCACAAATCTGGGTGGAAATTGTTGGTCTGGAGCAGTTCCTAGGAACAGGGCTGCTCCAGGATGACATTCCCATGGGTCAGGTGTGTGAGTGTAGCCAGATTTCTTTTTTGGGGAAGAGAGCAGCTCCTTTCTGCTCTGCTGCTGCCTTGGGAATTGTGGGCAGGAGCTGGACATCCAGGCCTGGCTCTGCTGAGCCCCAAACTCAGCAACACCAATCAGGGCTGGAGCACGGATCCTCCTCACCAGGGGGATCACAGAATGGTTTGGATCCCATCTCATTCCAACCCCTGCAGGGCCAGGGATGCTCTCACAGACACAGCAGCCCTGAGCTCCCAAAACGTCCTAGAAGGGAGAGTTCCCAAACCTGAGCCTGATTGTGACCGTGTTCACAGGGGTTCTTGGATGAGGGAAGAGATGAGGGTCTGACTCCATGTTTCAGGAGGCTTGAGTTATTATTTTATGATATATATTACATTAGAACTGTACTAAAAGAATAGGAGAAAAGGTTTCATCAGAAGGCTAGCTAAGAATAGAAAAAGAAGGAATGACAACAAAGGCTTGTGGCTCAGACAGAGAGTCCGAGCCAGCTGGGCTGTGATTGGCCATTAATTAGAAACAACCACGAGACCAATCACAGACCCACCTGTTGCATTCCACAGCAGTAGATAACCACTGTTTATATTTTGTTCCTGAGGCCTCTCAGCTTCTCAGGAGGAAAAACCCTAAGGAAAGGATTTTTCATGAAAAGATGTCTGCGGCACCTGATCAGATCCACCTCCACGTGGAATATCAGAGCACCCCAAGCCCTGTGTTTGCTGCTATGGCCACAGGGAGTGTTTTTCCACGATCCTGCAGCTTTGGTGGGAATCCCTGAGCCTGGATCATGCTCTGGGCGGTTTTCTGGAGCTGGGGGAACCTGTGCTTGGCTGCCAAGGTTTAATAACCCTGGGTTAGTGCAGCATTCCCATTAAACCCCCTGGGGCGAGCTCTTCCCAGGCCAGCCTTCCCATTGCTGAGAATTAATGACAGCCCTGATGGTTAATGACAAATAAGTGGCAGGGTTTGATGTCCCTCTTCTCCTCTGGAAATTATTGACTCCTCCCTGGGAAGCAGCAGCGGCTCTTTGTTTGCATCCCGAGGCAGGGATGGAGGCTCTGCTGCCACAGGTGTTGGCTCGGAGGGGTTCAGGAGCTGGATGGAGCCCACA
>NW_005054637.1:191781-217095 GCF_000277835.1 Geospiza fortis | reverse complement strand
GCCAATTCCCCTCAGGAGTGCCTCGTAAACGAGGCTTGCCTCAATCAGGAGCTGGCAAACGAACCCTCCGCCAGGCTCCCCACGTGGGTGGATTATTTCTGCTTTCCCTTTTGGAATTCTGTTGTGCCAGGCTGGAATTGAAGCGGGGCGGGTTCACTCCTCCTTCACAGGCATCCACCCCACCTGATTTCCTCCTGGAGCTGGCAGTCTGGAGGGTTTGTTCCCGTTCCTTGCATGGCGATGGCTGAAGGCAGCAATTCCCTGCGTGATATTGGCAAGCCTGGCCTCTACTTTTCCCAGAGGGCAGGGATGGGTGGGATTTTGGGGAGAAATCCTTCCCTGGGAGGGTGATGAGGCCCTGGCACTGCCCAGAGCAGCTGTGGGTGCCTCTGGATCCCTGGAAATGCCCAAAGCCATGTTGGATGAGGCTTGGAGCAGCCTGGAACAGTGAAAGGTGTCCCTGCCTGTGGTGGGATGAGCTTGAAGGTCCCTTCCCAACCCAACCCATTCCCTGATTCCATGGTTCATAAATCTGCAGCTCTGCTGGCGCCAGAGGGGAGGGAAAAGCTGTGGGAAGGGGGGGCTGATGTCACCTGTGCTCACCCCTGGAAGGGGTTTGTGAGGTGACAGGAACACCTGGCCAGGTGACAACCACTTCCTGCTAATAACAGGGATTAAGTTTTTAAGCCTGATGAGCAAAGGGCAGAGCTTCCGGAGAGGCTTTTAATATCTCTGCCTGCCTGGCATCAGCTGAGGGAGGGAATGAGCAAAGCACAGCGAGGAGGTGGAGGGGAGAGGCCAAGGAGCTCGAACAGGGACAGCTCTTGAACCTTCTGTGCTCCTTCAGGGGAAATCCTGCAGTGCCCTTTCCTCAGCTCTGCACACAGATCCTGCCCCCAGCACAAACCAAAATCCTGCATTAAAACCAAAAATCCTACAATTCTAGAACGGTTTGGGTGGGAAGGAGCCTCAAAGCTCATCCCATTCCATGGGACACCTGGCAGTGTCTCAGGCTGCTCCAAGCTCCATCCAACCTGGCCTTGGGCACTGCCAGGGATCCAGGGGCAGCCCCAGCTGCTCTGGGAATTCCATCCCAGCCCCTCCCCACCCTCACAGGGAGCAATTCCTAATTCCCAATATCCCATCCATCCCTGCCCTCTGGCTGGGGGGAGCCATTCCCTGTGTCCTGTCCTTCCAGGCCTCTGTTCAAAGCCCCTCTCCAGCTCCCTTGGAGCGTCTTTGGGTATTTTATTTATTTTTTTTTTTGCTAACCAAAATCCTTCCTTTTAAGCCACCATCACCCAGTTCCTTTTCCCTTGTCACCCTTTGGAAGCCAAGGAATCCCTGTGTCCTCCCACGCTCACAGCAGCAGGACCCACATCCCACTTCAGTTAACTCTGCCCTTCCCCTTCTTCCCTTTCCTCCCCCAGCAGTCCCATCCCACAAAATAAAACAGCTTTTGTTCCCTCTGGAGACTCTCCTGGCAACAGAACCACGGAAGCTGCAAGAGAAAAAAGGAAAAAAAAAAAAAGAGGGAAAAAAAAAAGGGAGAAAAAAAGAAAAATAATTTCCCAGCCTCAATGACAGGGATCACTGCCAGAGCCCTTCCACTTCCCAGACAGCTCTGGGATAAACTGGGGGGGAAGTTTCCCTCCTTAAGCAGTGTTGAGACACAATAATTCCCCGTGTTCAGTGACAAACAGCCTCGTTTGTGGCTGCTGCTGAGCTCCTGCGCTAATCAATGGGGTTAATTGAACTGATGGCTGTGCTGGCTTGTGTTCAGAGCAGCTGCTTCACATCATTAGCCCTGTTTGGATCTGCCCGTGGTGTCATTTCCACCTGGATTCCCCCCCACTAGGCACCAGTGTGGCTTGGGACAGGGAGAGGCATTTAGAAGACCCTGGCCCAAAACAGGCAGCATTTTCTACAAATTCATCCCAGGAGTACCAGGTGGAAGTGTCCTGGGATAAAAGCAGAGGATAAAATATCAGCACCCTGCTATTCACTTTGGGAAAGGGCTCAGGACTCAAAAGATAAAGGAGAAAATAAGAATTCCCTGGGTTTTAGAGGCAGAGGAAAGTGAGAGAGATGAATTAGGCCAGTTTGGGCAGGGATTGGAATGAACTGGCCTAGTGGGAGATGTCCCTGACCATGGCAGGAGGTGGAAGAAGATGAGCTTTAGATCCCTTCCCAAACCATCCTGTGATTCTCTGATCAGCCCCAGCAAGGGCACAGTGCTGAAATCTGCCACAATTCAGTGATTTCAGGCGATCTCAAGCCCAGCTTGACAAATCTTTCAGCCCAAAACTGTGCCGAGATAAAACTGGGGACATTTATAGCCAGGACCAGGGGGACCAAGGAGTGATGCTGACGCTGAGATTTCCCTCTTTTCCCCTGGCAGGGTTTGAATCCATAACCACTTTCCCTGCTTCACCAGGCATCCCCCAAGCACGAGGAGTGTGGTGGCTGTTTTGCCCCACACGTGCCTGTCCTGGGTTCTTTTTGCACCCTGCCAAGGACGAAGAGCATCCCCAAGTGAGTCTGATCATTCTGAAATGATGTTAAAGCATCAGCTGCCAGGTACAGCCCCACACTCTGCCCTGCCCCGCGGGCTCTCCCAACAAAGCCTGGCTTGTGCAAAGCTGAGATTTAAGCCAGCCAGAGATAACCACTTGGCTGTTCCTTCCCTCAATGCCTCCTCTGGCCTGGGGGAACACACACACTTCCTTTCTGTGCCGCCCGGATTTGCTTTTCAATGCCCCATTATGTCCCGAGGTCTGCTGCCCTGCAAAGAAACAGAGTCACAAGAATTATATTTTTTTTTCTCCCCCTCCCCTCCAGTTGATAACTGCGTGTGCTGAGCCTGAATTGCTTTTCTTTAAGCGTGTCAAGGGGAGCAGCGAGCGCTCAGCTCCGCGTTTTTCTTGGCGCTCCCTCTTTTCTAAGCCCATTATTTGCCCCCCTTTTCCCCAAAAAAAAAAAAAAAAAAAAAAAGCCCAGTTCTCTTCTCTTCCAGCTGGCAGGATCTCATTTAGCTCCCAGTGCCATGGGATTATGAGCATGGATGTTTAGAGACCCTCCCTGCAATAGCAGTGGCCACCGACCCATAAGCTGAGCACGAATGGCACAATTCCCATTTTTAAAGTGGGGAAATCGGAGGGAGGCAGCATCTACCAGGCTGCTTCTGGTGTGGCGGGCACCCTGTGGAAAAGATCTGGGATTTGTGTGCTCCGTTCGTGCCAGGGATGGAGTAGCAGATGGGAGCAGCAGGGTTTTTGGGGCAAAATGTGGGTTTCTTTGAAGGCAGCCGTGAAATGCCTGCTGGCTTTCAGGGCATGGCCAGGGCTCTGCAGACCTGCTGAGGGTCAGAGCCAGGGCTGGAGCCTGTCTGGTGGCATCCCCTTGCCAGCCTCTTTGTACTATTAATTATGGCCATGAGTCTGCAGCTTTTCCCAGCTCTCTGGCTCCAGTTTGCCATGTGGGAAGGAGGAGCTGGGACGCAAACTGAATTCCCCCTTTGACAATTCCTGACAGGTCCCGCGTTATTTATGCCTCTGACAAGGCTCAGATCCATCCTCAAAGCAGCCTCAGAGCAGCTTTTTTTTGTGGGACAGAGTGTTTCATGGGATGTGGAAACCTTCCTCCCCCTGGACTTGGCATTCCCATTCCTGCCAGGGCTCCAGCTGCACAGCCAAGCAGCCTGACCGGTTTTCCACCGGCGAATTTTTGGCAGATCTCCTGACACACAAAGCTGGGGGTGAGCAGTTCTTGGGCACTGGCAGCCCCCAGATATCCCTGGAAAACTCTCTGCAGTCTTCCAAAGGTGAGGTTTATGCAATTCCTTCTGTGTTACAAGTCTCACCTCCTGGGCTATGAGTTTTCACCACTTCTCCGTGCTGATGGTTGCTGAAGGTGAGGTCCAAGCCACCACACTTTCTGAGGAGCTTTCAAGGCTGGACTTGAGGATCTTGGAGGTCTTGTCCAGCCCTCGTGATTCTGTGGTTCTATTTGCAATCAGATCTGGCACAAGGATAAATCCATCCCGGCAAAACTTTATATGGAGAAACATCTGTAAATGTCTTGGCAAGGGAAATAAAACTGCACGAGGTGCTCATACCTTATTAAACACCAGAAAACCCACACTGAGGAAGATGTAAAAGTTATAAACATCCCCAAATCCATTGCTGGGTGAGTTTTTTGGAGACTTTGAGATGTGGAAGGAGCAAGTAAACAAGCTGGGATTTTCCCCTCTGCATGCAGGAACGTCTCCAGAGTGGCGGAAAGCGCGATCAATAATTGAGTGAGAAGCCACGCGGCTCAGAGCTCTCACAAAGCACAGCCTGAGCATCCAATATTTATTTTCAAGCCTTAAATAATGCATTTGCAAATGCTTCTAACTGGATATTTTAAGGCAAACAAATTTATGTCATGAAAAGTTAATTGGCGAGAGCTTCTCCGCAGGAAAATCACCGGCAACCACGGGAAACACCCCTCAGCTCCTCATTGCATTAGTCCTGTTCTTCCTTGTAAATTAGGGGGCAATTCCATAATTTCTAATTAAGGAATCATTTGCTATCAATTAGCCCATGTAAGTAGATTTCACTCGCTCCCAAAGCTAAATCACTTAAGCCCTGGCATTTCCTCCTCGCTGCCGCAGCGCCGGCGGAGCGGAGTGGGAATGGGAGGCAAGGGATTCTTCTGACACCCATTTCCCGTGGGAGCTGGGTGGGATGGATCCATCCCCATGGCTCAATTCACTCTGCAGGCGTGCGGCAGCTGCTGTAGGCAAACAGAGGAAAAATCACCCATTGTCCCGGGAGGTGGGATGGGCTGGACTTGGGTGAGCCAAGCGGTTCGTTTGTAACTCGGAATATTCTGTGATTCTGTGGTGGGATTTGCATGGCATGGAAGGGAGGGATATGGCCAGGACAGTGGTCACAGGTGGCCATCAGAGGGGTTCTGGAGCTCATTCAGGTGGAGGTATCACCATTAAGGACAACTTGAGCTGGAGATGAAGGGAATGAAGCTGCTTCATTCCCGCTCCCAGGCACTGCTGTGTCCCAAAACGTGGGCAGGAGCTCTGGAGGAACGACCTTGGCCAGGGCTGGCACCTTCCCACAGGTGTTTGCTTCCACCTTGGCAGCAGATTAAGGGTTTGCTGTTAAATCCAGCACAGCTGACATGTTCCCTCCACACCTTGTCCTTCAGCCCCCCTGTTCCAGGGAACGAGTAAACACGGCCAGGGACACAAGGACCTTCCAGTTCTCCTGCTCCAGCCTCATCCCACATTACAAACTTGGGGAGCAGAGCTGGCTCCAGCACCCCCAGCCACCCCAGGTACCCTGGCCCCTCAGCTGCTGCCACCTCAGGCTTCTCCTTATGAAACCCAGAGAGATAAAGATGAGGTAAGAGAAGAAAGGTTCACAACCTCTCATCACAGGATGAGATTTCTCATCTCCAGCCAGGCTCTCCTGCCTCTGATGTTTATTTGCTGTTCAAGCCAGCATCCAGCAGGAGATGAGTTGCCACCACTGGGATTTCAGCTCGGTCTGATCAGAAGAAATTGGTTTTGACAGCTTTGTGATAGAGACACCTTGGGCCCAACTCGCCCCTGGCTGAAGCTCTCTGGGGTCCCTGGGGCTGGATTTGGCTCTGGCTGGATGGGAAAATTAAAACCAGGAATGAAAAGCCTGGAAACGGAGTAACCTGGATCCAAAAACAGTTAACAAGGGATTGCTTAGCCCACAACAGCCTCAGGAGCTTAGAGGGTAATGGGGGGAGAGCCTGGCTGCAGCTTCATGGGCTGTGTGACGTTGGTGTTATCCCCTCCGGGGCTTAGGCACAAGCACAGCCTTAAAAATCACAAACTAATCCCAAATGCTGCTGTGCAAACGGAGCTGACCTGGGAGAACCAGCGCTACCACTTCTCCAGGAGTTATTCCTTCCTGGGCTTTAGAGAGAGAGCCAGGGTCATGCTGACACAGAGCCCCGAACATCCAAGTGCTGCTCCTCGATTTCTTCCTCCTGGCAAAAACGTTGGGGCTGAGGGAGGTTTCCCCCACCCTGCAAGACTTGCAGGAGGTGGGAGGAGTGGGGAAGCACAAATGTGCTTTTCATGCCTCGCTGCCCTGGGTTCAAAAGGCTCTCACCTCCCCAGGAGCATGTTCGCCACTCCTATCTAGTCCCAGCAGCTCTCCTGCTCGTCAGGGGCTGGGACAAACAGGAAAGCATGGAATTACTTTGATCCCCAGCCTTTAATACCTTCAAGGCTTTATGTTGCTCTTGGATTGTGGGAGCTGGGTGCTGTCAACACATCCAAGCTTTCCTTGGAGCCTCGTTGAGGTATCAGGCCCACTTGGATCCAGCTCCACCAACCCATTTTGATTTGGGTCCCAAAACTCTTTTGTCCTCCTTGGAGGGTGGGGAATGGGCGACAGATAAACACTTCTATGGCAAAATCTCTCAGTTTTGCTTCATAGTTTTATTTTCAAGTAGGCCCACACGAGTGCTAGTAGAATCCTGTATCCCTGCATCCATCCCAACCCATCCCAGATGGATAACAGGGCTGTGGTAGTGGCAAAAGTAGCCTGGATCTTGGAGCAGCTGGAGTGAGAGAGGGTTGTCACAGCCATTTTCACAACACAAACTAAATTTGGGATGAAAACACTGCTTTAAAAAAAGTTTATCAGGAATTACGTCCGAACGTCGTAAAACTTGAGAAAAGCATAAATCTGACAGGAATTTAATGGTTACAAAAATACCCTCATCTCACTCTCCTTTTCACCCCTGTTTTTCTGCCCATAATTCACCCACTCAGGCTTCATTAAAGACTCCAGTAAATCATTCCCAGGGTCGGAGGCTTGCCAGTTTGCCTACAGCTTTAATGGCACCTTTCACTTGACTCTTGTTTTCTTTATTTGATTCACACTGCAGGAAAATGCTCAAGCCTGACTTAATGTCAGTGGGAGGAGCAGGGATAATGGGAATGGGAAGTTTAGCCCCGGTCCATTTAGCAATTACTACACTGAGGGCTCATGGGTTTTTAGGATGTGCTTATTAAAACACATATAAACTGGCATTTGTTATATGTGTGTGCATATTATGCCCAGAAAAGCTGTGGATGCTCCATGTGTGGAATTGTTCCAGGCCAAGTTGGACAGGGTTTGGAGCAACCTGGTCTAGTGGAAGATGTCCCTGCCCATGGCAGGGGTGGAATGGGATGAGCTTTGGGGTCACTTCCCACCCAAACCACTCTGGGATGATTTTTATGCACATTTGTTTTAATGCACATTAAATCCTCCCTGCCCCCCACCAAACCCAACAAGAGACAACTGAAATTTTGCCCTTTGGGGTCACTGGTCACTCTCCAGATCCCAACCAACACCTCTGGGACCTGCTGGAACACCAATTCAACAAATACACAAATACAGGTGGATTTTCCCAGCCCTGGAAAGGAGCTGTGACCCTCATGGACAAGAGAGAATGAGTCCCTTTGAGACCTGGCAAGGATCATGATGGGCTTCCAGGTGCCCGTATCCCTCATTTTGAGACTTCCATTTGGTCCTGAAAAAGCAACTCAGCTCCTGGTTTTCCATCCCTGTCCTGTCCCAGCTATCACCACTCAAGGGGGATTTTCATTTGGGCTTTGTGAAAAGATCTCAGGAGAGAACCAACAGAGATGCCAAACCCTCAGCAACGCTCAGCCCCTCCCTCCCTCTGCAGGCTCTGCTGCACCACGCCGGGGGAGCAGCAAATTTGGGTGACTCAGGGGCAGTCACAGACCTTGAGCAGGGCGTGATCGCCTCTCCTGATTAGTGCCACCACGCTCCACTGCCCTTCCTGGCTAATTCACCATTAACATTCCCCTCCTTATCCCCACATCTCCTGGCTCCCTGTTTGGCACACCTGGTGTATCATTTACTGAGTGCATGAAACTCTCCAGGATTTTTTCCCTATTTTTTTGGGAGTGGGAAGAGGGCCGACTGTGCAACCCCAAAGGAGATCATGGTATCCTGCTGTGGAGCGAGGGCTGGCACACAAACGAGGAACAGGAATGGCACCTCCACAGGATTAAAGGTGCAAAGGAGCAGTGGGGTGCTCTTCCTGCACTGGTTTGGGAGAATCTCCCAAGAAAATCAGGATTGCTCCCCTTCCCTCCATGGCAAAACCTGGTGGCCCCAAGGGGAGGAGTTGTGGCCACACCTGGAAGCTGCTTCCTCTCTGCCCTTGTTCCAGGAGCCTGCACAGCTCCTTATCCTTATGGATAAGGGCTGCCAGCCTCCATTTCTGCCACCCCAGTGGCTTTCACAGGGCTCAAAGGGCAATTTTCCGTTTACAAACACTCACTGGTGTCCTGAGACGGGGCACATTCATTGTCCAACCCATGTGGGTGGCCACAGGAATGCAGAAGAAATTGCAGCCTGGACCCAGGATCATGAAAACGCCTCAATTCTTGGCTCCTCTACAGCTGCACAGTCTGGAGGGTTTTTTTGGCTCAGTTTAATCTGATCTGGGTTGGAGGAGCCGCCCCCGAGGAGGGGAGGATCGTGAACAACTGTTCTCCCAGCTCCCTTTGGGTTGTGATGTGATTTCCCAGAGCAGCGAGGGGTGGGTGAGAGGAGAAGCCTTTTCCAAAGCGCTGTTAAAGATGATCTAGGGCGTGGATTTGTGCCCAGCCCCTCTGGGCCCTGAGGTGCTCAGGTGAATCTGCTCTGATGACAGTAAAACCCCTTTTCCCAGAAGGGGCAGGTACTGATGTTGCTTGACAAGCAGTAAAGTTTTACAACTTGCTGTAAAAGGAGACACAGAAGTTGGTTTTTCCCCTTCCAAAAAAATCCCCATTCAGTAGTCAGGGGGAGATATCCCCCTGGGCTCCATCCACATTTATGCCTTAAAAATACCTGTCCTTGAGGTGTAGATTCCCCATCCATCCCTAAATGCCCTGGACATGATCACAGACTCATTAGGCTTAAATTCCTAATGTGGACCAGAGCCAGGAGAGACAAAAAAGACTCACTTGGGATCCCCCCATCATGTCAGGAGAGGAAAGAAAGCATCAATCTGTTGTTTTGCCCTTGCCAGGAGCCCCTTTCCTGCAGGCTCTGGGTTGCACTCTGCCTGCAGAGAGAGGCCAAGGAGTTTTGGGATGCTTATTGGGATGTTATCCTGCCAGCTGTCCTCCTCAGGTGGTTTTGGGGCAGGAATTTTTGTGCAGAAATCAACTGATCTTTGGACTGTATTAACTGGAAAAAGGCGGGGCAGCCCAAGACCCCCAGAGAGGGTGAACCGAGCCAGCAACGTCTTGAACCCTCCCTGCTCAGCGAGCCCCTTTCTAATGCTAATATCCTGCGGAGAAATCCTGCCAAGGAATTGCTCGCATTCCTCCCTGCAACAACAAACCCGCAAGAGCCAAACCCCAGGCCCCCCACATTCATCCTCAGCCCCGCGCTTGCTTCAGGCTCTGCCTTCTGCTGGCCGTGCTCCCTTTCTCTCCCAAACTCTCAGCCTGGCAGCTCCTGGGGCAGTTTTTCCATGGGATTCGGGGCAGGCACTGGGTGTGCACACCCATCCTCCCTTCCCACCACAAAGCCCAGTGGGGACCACCTCCCTTCCCCTCCACCTCAGCTGCAAAGCCTCAAGCTGATACTGGTCTGGAATTCCTGCAAGGAGAAAGGATCTGAGGGGGTTTCAGGGTCTGAAGCAGGAGAAGGTCGGTGCTCTCCTTTCACAACGAGGTTGGGTTGATCAGCAAGGGATGGGACCGGCCAAAAAAGCAGCCTGGGAGCAGAGCACAGACCCGAGCAAGGCAGAGCAGTGCAGGGCTGGAATCACAGAATATCCCACAGGGATCTTCCAGTCCAACCCCTGGCCCTGCACAGACACCCCAACAATCCCGGCCTGTGCATCCCTGGGAGCATTGTCCAAACACAGCTCTGGTAGGACTGGAGCTGTGGCCATTTGGACTCAGCCCAGGTGGCGGAGGAGGAAGGTGACCTGGGCAGCCCTGCCCTGCCTCCTGCCAGCATCACCATCCTCGGACACCCTGCTCCTCCTTCAGCTATCACGGCTTCCTGCAATCAGCTAGGAAGGCCTGGGTTCCTTCCTGGTGAGCAATTAACTGTAATTAACACGCAGTTAGAGGGCTTCTATTCCATTGTATCCAGCCAGTGGGATTGGAGGCACTAATCGTGGCTAACCCCAGGAGACTGCAAGCCTGGGGTGAAGCTCTTTTGTGAGTTCTACCAGATTCTGATCCTGATCCACAATTCAGCTCCTGATCCACAATTCTCTTCTCTAATTAGGTGTCCAGACACACAAAGAGACTGAACATCGAGTGGCTACAGTGAAAGCTCCCTTTAAATATGTCTGCTTTTCCAAGGGGAGCCATTCCTTGGTGGGCTCTGGATTCAGATAAGCGAATTCCCACACCAGGGACAATTCCAAGAGGAGCCCATGAGGACAATGCCATGGTCTGGTCTGAGTGAGAGTGAGACACTGCACGTGGGCGCTCCATTGTAGCCTGATGGAAAAGCAGGAACAAAACCCAAGTCCTACTGAGCCTGTGTTCCTGTACAACTCCGAAAATAATTGTTCTGGAGGCAGATGAGAACATAAAGCAGAATGAAAACACTTTTATGTTGTCCATGCGCTTAATCCCAAGGAAGAGTCCATTGACAGAGCATGGCAGGGTGCACGGTGCTTATCAGCCCCTCAATTTTCTTTGGCATCAGGGCCATAAACAAGAACAGAGCAGCACTGAGTCTCTGAAGTCCAGAAGAAGTCTCCAGGCTTAGGGAGGACTCTGTAAACATCAGGGCAGACGCTATCTTAAAAGGCTCAGCGCCTTTGATTATGTTCCCGTGTTGAGTTTCCTCCGCTTATTTTTGTCTCATCGTCTCTAAAGTTGGACTGTGTTGCCTGTAGAGAAGGTTGTGAACTGAAACACCACTGCGAATTTCTTCTGATGGAGCCTGAGCTCCAGCAGAGAAATTGGCACTTAGTTTGGATTTTGTCAGTATTCCCAGCCACAGGCTCAAAAGATGATTTTTTCCTAATGGCAGAGCTGTTGTGGCTCTGATAGTCCAAGGTCACTGGTAAGGCAAGATCTGTGAGAAGAGCTAATATATTTTTCAACCCAGCAAAATCCTCAAGCCTCCCAAAACAAGTAAAAATTTAGACAGGCTGGGCTTTCACAGGATCTGTCTTTCTATGAGGGAGTAAAGTGTTCCCAGTACATGAGAGCAATTTCCCAAAAAGACTTTTAGACTTTAAAAAATGAGAGTGGAGATTGTTCCCTTGTTCACGTGACTTCACAATCTGGGGTTTCCAGTGAACCTCAGGTTGGGCTGGGCACGCAGCAAAGTCACTTGAGGTGATGACACCTGTGTGACTCTGATCATGGCTGTGGGCTGGATAGAGAAGGACCTGTAGGTTGGGATGGTGTTGGACCTGTGGGCTGCATGGAGGAGGATCTGTAGGTTAGGAAGTTGTGGGACCTGTGGATTGGGTGGTGTAGGATGTCTAGTTTGGGTGGAGATGAACCTGTAGGTTGGGATGGTGTAGAATCTGTGGGTTGGATGGAGGAGGGCCTTAGGTTGGGAAGGTGTAAGACCTTTAGACTGGGATGGAGAAGAACCTGTAGGTTGGGATGGTGTCAGTCCTGTGGGTTGGATGGAGGAGGATCTTTAAGTTGGGATGGCATTGGTCCTGTGGGTTGGTCAGTGTAGGACGTGTAGGTTGAATAGAGAAGAATCTAGTTGGGATGGTGTAGGAGGTGGGGTTGGAATGGAGAAGAATTTGTAGGCTGGGATGGTGTCAGACCTGTGGGTTAGATGGAGAAGGACCTGTGTGTTGGGATGGTGTAGGATGTGTGGGTTGGATGGAGGAGGATCTGTAGGCTGGGATGGCATTGGACCTGTGGGTTGGATGGAGAGGGACCTGAAGTTTGAGATGGTGTTGGACCTGTGGGATGGGCAGTGTAGGACATGTAGGTTGGGTGGAGAAGAACTTGTAGCATGGGATGGTGTCAGACCTGTGGGTGGAATGGAGAAGGACCTGTAGGTTGGGATGATGTAGGACATGTGGATTGGATGGAGGAGGATCTGTAGGTTAGTAAGGTGTAGAGCATGTAGGATGGGCTGGAATTGGACCTGTGGGTTTGGATGGAGAGGGACCTGAAGTTTGGGATGGTGCTGGACCTGTGGGTTGGAATGGAGAAGGATCTGTATGTTGGGATGGTGTAGGACGTGTGGGTTGGATGGAGGAGGAAGTGTAGGTTGGGAAGGAGTAGGATCTGTAGTCTGGGATGGCATTGGACCTGTGGGTTGGATGGTGGACCACCTGTAAGTTGGGAAGGTGTCGGACCTGTGCGTTAGATGGAGAAAGACCTGTATGTTGGGATGGTGTAGGACGTGTGGGTTGGGTGGTGGACCACCTGTAGGCTGGGGTGGTGTAGGACATGTGGTTTGGAATGGAGAAGGATCTGTAGGTTGGGAAGGTGTAGGACGTGTGGGTTGGGTGCTGTAGGATGTGTAGGTTGGGTGGAGAAGGACCTGTAGGCTGGGATGACCTCGTTGCTGCAGCTCTGGCTCTGACCAACCCATTGACACTGGTCTGGAAGCTCCTGTGCTTTGCTGTCCCCTCTCTGGGCCAGGTGACCTCTCCCACATCTGCTGTCCCACAGGCCACCACACAGAGCCTGGCTTTGGCTGCGTGTCCCCAAGGGGAAACGTGCCCCCAAGACCAAGAGGAGTGTCCCAGGGCCCTGCTGGTCCGATCATGTTCTCTCCAGACCGTGGTAGAGTTCCCACTGCCTCCAGGGAGAACGGGGACCCAGCCATTGTCCAACACCTTTGATATTTTCTGTGACTGAGAGGAGCTATTTTTGGGCCGGGAGGGTCAAAGTCAGAGCAGGGTGGACAACTTCAAAGGGCAGCTCTGAAGTCTCTACGGGCAGGAACACATGTGGAGACATCCAAAGCACCGCTGAGCAACCTCGCTTTAAAGGAGCATCCTGAACTCTGCTTTCATGGTGGGAAGATCTTTCCAGAAGAAGGTTTCATAACCCTGCAGAAGGCCTCAGCCACTTGGCTTGGTCCTTCTCTGTCAGATCAGCCCCATCTCCTCACAGCATCGTCCCCTGCCTGCTCTGAGGATATTTGGGATTTCAAGGCCATTAAACTCCTTCCCAGAGGAAATCACAGCCTGTCCCGCTGGCTCAACCCCACTATCTCTTGTGTTAATTAATGTTTGCCATTAACCACACACTTGATAAGTTAACAGAGGGAGGAAAACGTCCCTCGCAGCCATCAGCCCCGCAGTTGGGATGTCTGCTTGGCTGAGCCCTCTTTAGTCCGTCCAAGGAACGATTATTAGGAACATAAATTCGCCTGGAACATCAAAAGCCGGCCCTCCCTCCCGTTTCCTATTGGCACCTGGATGTGGATGAGTCACACCAGCAGTCGGGATCTCCAAAGGAGCCGGCAAGGCGGGAGGGAAGGGGGAAGGGAAAAAGCTGCTGCTTTCCCTGCTTTTTTCGTGCAAGAGAGATGCCAAAGAGAAGTCTTTTAGCTGAGGAGAGTCTGCCAGCTGTGAAGTGTTGATGTTTGGGGCAGACATGCCAAATACCTGCTAAAAACCCGGGGCTCAGTTTGTGAGGAATCTTGGAGGAAATGGAAAGGAAACAGGGAGGAGGCTGAACATGTTTCTTGGGCAGCAAAATTCCACCAACCTGTCCAAAATTTACCAGCAGCAGCAGCAGACCTTTCTGCCTGGAAGATGAGTAGGAAAACAAGTGAGAGGTCCCGTTAAAAACTTATCAGCCACTTTAGTGCTGATGTGTTGAAGGTTTGGCCTCAAGAACCAGAACACCACCACTGCCCAATCTTTTCCTTGTTTCCACAGCTGACACACCCCTGTGCCTCTTCTCCCTCTGAAAATGTCCCTGTCCCTTTGGCATTACCAAAATAAACTCACACATTTGCCAGATATATTTGACCCTCCTTGAACAGTCACCCAGCTTTGGGAAATACTAATAGCCAGAACTTTTCCCTTGGGAACTGAATTCCTGGGGAAATCAATTCTCCTGCTCTAAGTGCCATGATTGCCCTCAGGAAGGTGGGTGCCAACAAAGTCAAGGCAAAGAGCACTCAGTGCTTCCTGCAGCTCTCCAGATCCCACCCAGAGCATTCAGGACCTACATCTGCCCAGGGAATGCCGGGACAATGTGCCAGGAGGAGTCTCCTGGACCCTGCTCCAGTGGTGAGCGTTGGCTGGGAACCACACGTGGCCATCAAAGGGGATGTGGGAGTGGGGTGAACAAGAGCTGGATTATCTGGAAAGAAGGAATTTTATTAGAATGGGATAATAGAAACTCAAAATCATGGAATGGTTTGGGTTGGAATGGACCTTAAAGCTCATCTCATTCCACGGCAAGGACACCTTCCACTATCCCACGATACTCCAGGCCTCATCCAGCCTGGCCTTGGACGCTTCCAAGGATCCAAGGGCAGCCACATCTTCTCTGGGAACCCTGTGCCAGGGCCTGCCCACCCTCCCAGGGAACAATTCCTTCCCAATATCCCATCTAACTTTATTGTCCCTCAGTGTGAAGCCTTTCCCCCCTGCCCATGCCCAACCTCCCTCTCCAGCTCTCTTGGAACACCTTTAGATGCTTGTCTTGGTTTTCAGCTGGGGGAGATTGTCTGTCTCGCCTCACATCCACAAATCCCGTGAGCTCAGCCTTGTCTGAAGGCAAGGCCTTCTTGCAAAGCCTCTCTGAGATGCCTGGTGAGCAAGAGGATGGGGAAGCTGAAATTCTCTGCAACCTCAGTAAGAGCAAGGCTGAACTTGGCCTGGTTTTGACCCCGCTCCTTCCTGCTGCTCAGTCAGATTTTTGCCTTGATCTGGACGCATGACATGAAGCCTTCCCTGAGAAACCTCTCCTGGGAGGTGGAAAATTTGGAATTGGGTGGTGGCGTAATGGCCCGACTCCATGATTTCAGAGGGCTTTTCCAACTGAAACGATTCCAGGGTTCTCTGAATAGTGCTGAGGTTACTGCAGCATGGCTGGACCTCCAGGGACAAATCCACACTTCGTGGGCATCCTGGCTTTGTCCTGGCTTTGTAGCAAGAAAACAAAGAGCTTTTTGGCTGTGAAAAAAAAAAAATCTGATAAGCACAATTCTTGTTAGAAAACATGGAAAACTAATCAGCGCAGAAGTGGTGAAAGGGTGTTCCCCACCCCAAATCTCAGCAGCCTTCCTGAGGGCTCTTCAATCCCATGGGACAACTCACATTCCTCAGTGATTTGCTGAGCTGTGGGGTGGATTAGTTTCCTGAAGGATTCACATGCTTGGCGAGGGAGGTTTAGGAGCAGTTTCTTCTTTTATTGCATTTTTTTGCTTATTGTTCTTTAGCTTGCTAATAAATAAGTGCATTCCGGGGGTTTGAGATCACAAAAGGGAGAAGGAATGAAGGTAGGAAATGAAAACACGAAGGGGAGCAGAGCCACAGGCAGAGGCTTTGCTCCCTGGCTTATTTGGTGGCCAATTTCCCAAATTCCAGGCTCCTTCAGGATTATCTGTACCATGACTCAAGCAAACATCTTTCCATTGTGTGGGTCTCGAGCAGGTAAAATATCTCAATGTCACAGCAAGCAAAGGTGAAAATATATTTGAATAAAACATTGTTTCTGTTATAAAAATAATAAATTTTCAAATATTTAAACACATAATTAATATTTAATATTTATTTTAATGGAATTTCTTAGGAGACATCAGTGCTCCATTTCTGCCTTTGGTAAGAAGACATAAGTAAGACTTTCAGGCTTTGGTAAGCTGACATCAGTTCTCAATTCCAGCATCTCTGATGTACAAACCTGGGTTTGGTTGTAACCCAAACAAAAAAAAAAAAGAAAAAAAAAGGAAACTTTTAGAAATCAAGGTTTTGAAATCCTAACAGGCTGCAGAATGGAGGGCAGGTGTATTCGAGTTTAAATTAAAAATTATTCTATGGCTTTTATCCATGGAAAAGTCCTTTACAGACTTGAAGTGAAGCACCACCTTCCTAGAGGTTGGAGATTAAGCTCTAAATGAGTTTTTAAAACAAGGTAAACTCCCTTGCTCCAGGGCATGAACCAGTGAAGACCTGGAAGAAACCTCAGCCAAGCACAGTCATTCCCTGCCTGCTTCCAAGATTTTTATCCCTTTTTTTACAGCCTGGCGATGCCAACTAGCCCCGGGGATTGAAGAGGTATCAAACTATGGATTATTGTGTGCCTGTTCCTAAGGATCCCTCGGAAAGGCTCACGGAAAAGCACACTCCAGTGAGTTTTTTGTCTGCTGCTCCTCTCATGTGTCAGCTAATGAGCTGCCACAGCCCCAGAACGGGGCCAGGCAGCTACTTTATTTCAGTGAAATGGGACGTGAGAGCGGCGTCCTGGCACCTCCACCTCCAGACCGACAGCAAGGTATTGATTACTGAAGGGAATCAATTAAGCTTGGGCCTGGAATTGGCAGCGCATTCAGACCTGTGAGAGCACCAGGGTTATTCCTGAACTGAAAAGGAGGTGAAGGCTTAATTACGTGGCTGAATCCAGCGTGGAGAACTCAGGTGTTGGATGTCAGCATGGAAGCGGATTCCTATGGCCGGTTACAAATCACTGGGATTTATAATCACTTTATAGTCCAGGAATGCTGACAGCTTTAAATATAGCACCGTGCCTGTGATAAATTGCTGGCATTTTATTCTTGTTAGCCTTTTGTAACTAAATTTAAGGTATCCATTTCAGCGTGATCCAATTATGGAAGTGTAGTCGGGAACGGCTCCCCGTGCAAGAGGCCACATCTATTTTTGCCTGCGAAGCTTAACTCTGCATTTCTGAGCTCATGATTTATGGCAGGCTTTAAATTAATAATGAGGCATCCATCCACAGGCAAATATTTGTATTTGAGAGCCATTCAGGCCCCAGCCAAGGCTTCCCGAGCAGCCAAGGATCAGTTACAACAATGCCCACACAGATCCTATTTCAAACATCACCTGGCCCTGCACAATTAGCATCAACTCCTCCTTGCTAACGAGAGCCTGAAATTAATGGCATGTCAGCCAAAACTATTGAAACCCTGTGAAACTATTCATTCCTGAGACCAAGAAAAAGGCTGTATTTCAGCTAAATTTTCTCAGGTTTCTGTGGTTGGGACGACCCCCCAAGGTATTAAAAAGTCTCTTTTTTCCCGCCCCACAACCGAAGAAGTAGTTGAGATTCCTCAGTTCTGCTTTTCAAGGTTGTTTATTTTCTCTTATCTATTCCATTCTTTCTCCGACCTGCTGAGATCTGTCCAGCAGGTCAGGTTGTGGCACAGTCCCTGCCCTTGGGGTGGTGTTGGCTTTTTACACTAAGAACTACGTGTGCTTTATTTACAATAATTTTCCAATACCTATCACCTATGTTAGACAGTCTGTCTCTACTCTAAACCAATCCAGAAGTGTCAACATCACAGCAGAAGATGGAGGAGGAGGAGGAGGAGGAGCAGAAGAAGAAGAAGAAGAAGAAGAAGAAGGAGGAGAAGAAGAAGGAGAAGGAGAAGGAGAAGGAGAAGGAGAAGGAGAAGGAGAAGGAGAAGGAGAAGGAGAAGGAGAAGGAGAAGGAGAAGGAGAAGGAGAAGGAGAAGGAGAAGGAGAAGGAGAAGGAGAAGGAGAAGGAGAAGGAGAAGGAGAAGGAGAAGGAGAAGGAGAAGGAGAAGGAGAAGGAGAAGGAGAAGGAGAAGGAGAAGGAGAAGGAGAAGGAGAAGGAGAAGGAGAAGGAGAAGGAGAAGGAGAAGGAGAAGGAGAAGGAGAAGGAGAAGGAGAAGGAGAAGGAGAAGGAGAAGGAGAAGGAGAAGGAGAAGGAGAAGGAGAAGACACACCCAGATTCCTCCATCTTGCCTCTTGAACCCCCATTCTAAATCCCCAAAATTCTACTTTTTCACCCTGTGACAAATTCTCTATCATTCTACTCAAATCACTCAGGGCAGTCAGAGGAACGTCCTGGGTTCTGACAAAATTTCTGCCGGGCCACACCCTCGCCTCCATTGCTGATGGATGAATTCCCATAAATATTCCCAGGGACACTCAGTGCAGGCGTCCTGCATACGTTGTGGGATCAAGCAGGCAGCTGAACAGGCACAGATGTGGCCACACAGACAGACGGACAGACAGACCCCAGGGGGGTGCAAAGCTGAGAGGGAGAGGGATAAACCCTCCCCAGGCTGTTACCTAGCAAAGACACGAGTTTGGGGACATTTTGAGCCATCACTTCTCCTGCATTAATCTACGGAAAATACACTGATTTCCTCAGGAAAGTGCCTGGAGACCTGCTGGTGGCAGAAGCCCAGAGCCAACCATGGTCAGGGTTCAAGAAACCTCCTGCAATTAGTCCTGACTAGAGCAGCTTGTCCTGAAGACAAGGATTGATTTATTTTTAAACAGCTGGGGCTGTTGCAGCTTCAGGTGACCTGTGGAAATTGCAGCTCAGTTTTCTTTCTCTCAAGTCGCCATAGAACAGTTTGGGTTGGAAGGGACCTTTAAAGGAGTTGGAAGAGGCCATGAGGAGTCACAGCAATATCCATGGATAACCTTTCCTGGCTGGCTTTGTGAGTAGAGGGTTGTGTTGCCTGCTTGCTGATCAGATATTAGGAGAAATTTCTTTGTGGAAAGAGTTGTCAATCCCTGGCACAGGCTGCCTGGTGTGGTGGTGGAGTCAAGATCCCTGGAGGGATTTAAAACAGCTCCTGGTGCCCACCTTGAGCACCCTGGGCAGCAGCACCATCACTGGTGCACATTTTTATCAGTAGTTAATTTAATGATGCTTTGAATCACATCTGTGTGTTCCTCTCCGTTGATGTGGGACCATGGAAGAGTTCATCTGCTTTATTCCTGTTTTTTTTTTTTCCTCTGGAAATGACCAGCATCCTTTAAGATACTTTTCCACGTCTGCATGGCAGGAGGTTCTTTGGGAAAAATGATGCAATCCATGGAGGTCCTGCCCTGTTTGCCTGGCAGCCCAGCAGGAATGTGAGCACCACACAGCCTCAGCTGAGCCTCTCCAGGCTCTCCAGGCTGCAGCAGCAGAGATTAATTAAGTACTGAGTAAACATCTCTGCCCAGCCTGGCAGCCAGAGCAGAAAGCCGAGCTTAGCAGGGAAGGACAGCCAGGGTCTGAGTGATTGGGATTGTATGGAATCCCAGACTGGGATGGGCTGGAAGGGACCTCAAAGCTCATCTTGTCGCACTCCTGCTCTGGGCAGGGCCATCTTCCCCTCTCCCAGGGTGCACCAAGCCCTGTCCAACCTGGTCTAGATTGGATATTATGGAACGTTTCTGCTCTGAAAGGACTTGACCAGGCTGCCCAGGGATGGAAAAGCCCTGTGGAGGTGGCACTTGGGGACATGGCTGGTGGTGGCCTTGGCAGTGCTGGGGGAATGGTTTGACTCAGAGAGCTTCTCCAACCTCAGTGATTCCTTGAGTCAATGATTAAAGGTCGCTGCGCTGCTCTGCTCTGAGCTCACAACCCCCAGCACCCAGCAGGGAGAGACCACAGCAGTGCTGAAAGCGTCTGGCCTGGGTGGGAAGCTCCCTGAGGAAGGGATTTCCAGTAGATCCCATGCTGGCTGTGGCTGTGTCCCATCCTCTGTGGAGGAGCACATCCTGGAAAGGCAGCCCTGCCCTCCAAGGCTCATCTCCTACACCCCACATCACTCAAAGCCTGCTCTGATGTGTCCTGCACCTGGGAAAGCTCAGGAGAGCATTCTGGGGCCAGCCCCTCTCTGGACAGTGCTGCATTTTCCTCTCCCTGTGTTTCCCCCTGTGCAGGGAAGGGTAACAGGCACTTCAGCCAGGCAGGGGGTTTATCCAGAGTCTGGGAAAGACCTCCCTGCTCCAAAATGCAGCTGGCTGTGGAGTTGCCCACAACTCCATTCCTGCCTGCAAAGCAGGGGCAGCACTGCCCTGGAGTGTCGCAGACATCCTTTATGAAAAATCCTTTCCTTAGGATTTTTCATAGAGGCCTCAGGAACAAAATGTAAACAATGCTTATCTGCTGCTGTGGAATGCAACAGGTGGGTCTGTGATTGGTCTCATGTGACTGTTTCTAATTAATGGCCAATCACAGCCCAGCTGGCTTGGACTTTCTGTTCGAGCCACAAATCTTTGTTATCATTCTTTTTCTATTCTTAGTCAGCCTTCTGATGAAATCCTTTCTTCTATTCTTTTAGTATAGTTTTAATGTAATATATATCATAAAATCATAAATCAAGCCTTCTGAAACATGGAGTCAGGTCCTCGTCTCTTCTCTCATCCTAAGACCCCTGTGGACACCATCACACTGGGGTGTCCCCAGCTGACCCCAATCCGTTGGATGTAATTCATTAATCACTCCTCACTGCTTATTAACATCATTAATGCAGCAGAGCCCGCCAGTCCTCACCACTTCCCCCTCCATCTGTTCACGGATTGCTCCCTGTTTTTCACACTGCCTTGTTCCCACGGCGCTGAACCGAATGTTCTTCCCTCCCCTCCCTCCTCACCCTGTCTGCTGACAGCCCCACATGCCCAGCCTGATCTGCAGCAAGGTCAAAATTATCTGACAGACTCGAAGAGATGGGTGAGCTTTCTCTGCAAGACAGCCTGGCACTGCCAGGGGGGATGGATGACAGCAGCAATTTGTTTCTTTCACATAGAAAACTGAAATATAGGAGCTTTTCCTAATTTTTTTTTTCCCTGAAGTGTTCCTGAGGTGATGTCTTCCCTCCCCAGCTTGTTTGAGGGTTCAACCAGAAGCTCACTTGGTGGCACTGCCCCAGTTTCTAACGGGCCCATCCCCAGTGAAAAGTCATGTCAAACCAAGTGTGATGCTTTTCCTTCTCCTTAAGGATGATCCGAGGGCTTCTCACCTCTGCCCAGAGCCTAAACTCAGCAGCACTGACAGAATGTGCCCAGAGAAGCTGCAGAATTTGCAGGGCTGATATTAAAGAGCAAAAACCCAAAGACACCTGAAGGCAGGAGAGATCCCAGAGCTCCCTGACTTTGGGGCACAGGCAGTGGCTTGGAGCTGCAGTGCTGAGCCCTGCTGTGATTTCCAAGCAGCTCATTTATTCTGTCCTCACTGACTGCTGGGCTCTGCAATTATTTGTCCTTGCTTTTAGCAGCTCGGGACACGCAGCCTTTGCTTCTCCCCTCTCACAAATCTTGCTGTGCAAGGGGCAGAGCGAGCCCTGGCAGCAAGGACGGCTGTTGCAAGAAATCCAAGGCTTCAGGGGGCATTTATGGAGCCCTGCCTGCTTTTAAAATGCTCTTTTTCCTGACCCTTTGTGGCTCCTGGTTGGACAAACCACCCCATAAATCCCAGGCACTGGTCCAAGGCAGTCTGCAGCACAGACCCAGACTGGGCTTAATTTTCAACTTGCAAAGCAGCGCCCTGGGGTGTTTTTATGATGCTGACTTGTGTCCCCATTCGTCTGTGTCTTGGTTTGGAAAGACAGGAGTCTGCTAAGGAAGGCAGGAGCCTCCCCTGAAATGGAGAATGTAAACCCTCCCCACCCCTCCGAATTGCTATGAATTTTAAATTAAGGGGCTCTCAGGCAAAATTATGGGAGCAGGAAATAACAGCTCTTTAATAGGGAAGAAAATAAAAACAAAAGGATAGAATAAACAATGCAGTCCACTAGAACAACACTGACAGAGTCAGAACCCAACCTGGCACCCTGTTGGTCAGGATGTTGGTGGCAGTCCCATTGAAAATGTGGCTGCAGCCCTCTGAAGTATCAGGGGTGGTTCTGTTGGAGCAAGGAGGATCTGTAGAGAAGGATGTATTCTTCCTCTGAAGATCCAGTGGAGGAAGAGGCAGCTGCTGTTCCTCTGGGGAATCCCATGGAGAAGCCGTGCTGGTGTCTCAAAAACCTCTGGATTATATCCAGGTAGGAATGCTTGGCTCCTCCCTGTGGGCGGAGCATCTCCCAATGGGATGTTATAGTTCTTATCAGTCATGCACTGACATTCAATAGTCTGTTATCAGCAGAGTCCCTTCCCGAGGGAGGTGTGAGTGTGGTCACTCAAAGGCAAACTGCCCACTTGACAAAAGATGATCTGCCACACAGATGGGAATTGAAAACATCCTGCATTGCAATCTTCAACAGTCTGTTTGGCCCGGAAATAAGTTTTGCACCTTTCAATCTAGATCTGAGAGTGAAGGAGGGGGAGAAGGAGAAGGGGTGGAATGGCTGAGGCGGCTGCATTCAAAAACAGAGAGAAGAGCTTCAGCTTTCCTTCTCCTGGCCTGTGCTGTCTGCAGCACGGACAGAGGGAGAGAGCTCTCCTTTGCTTTTTAGTTAGGTATTTTTTTAGCTAGCTGAAGCTGGAAAAAATCACTGAACCCTTTTCCTTGGGGAGGAGATTTCCCAGAGAGGGCCCAGGCTCCTGCTGGAGCCCAAGTGAAGCCCTGCTAAGAGCACCTGGAGCACAGCCAAGCAGGTTTGCAAGGCCTGGGGAGGAGCAGGGATCCATCAGGGTTGGGTCTTCCCAGCTCAGGGATGCAAATCCCTCCTCACTGCACATTCAGAGCATTGAGTTTGGCCTGGGAGCATTTATGAGCCAGCCCCAGGGCTCTGTGGTGAGATGATGCATGAGTGGTGATAACCCAGGACAGTTCCATGGAATGGGGCCAAAGGAACCCTTCTAGGGGCTGCAGAAGGAGCTTGACCTTGAATATGGGCTGAGACCATGCCAGGAGAGCTCACACTGCCCCCTCCTCATGACAAAATCAGCTTTTCCCAATAAACAGCAGCTTCAAGGAAGAAAAAACCCCGCAGAGTAATTTCTGCCCCAAGATTCCCCATATTTCAGTGATTTCAGCATAAAGAAAGATTTGGGTGACGTCTAATTTTGGAATAACATCTGCCCCTGGGGACCAAACCCTTTCAAACTACTACAGAAGCTGCAGTATTCCAACAAATCTAACCCTGATAAAATCCCAGCTTCCTTGGCATCTGGACAGTTGGGGGTGTAAAAAACCCCAGCAGATGCAGAAAGCAAGCAATCAGGGCAGAGTTTATTTTAATAAACTCTTGTGACTGCAATAATCTCAGCTCTGATTAGCAGTGGAGATTAAAAAATGTAAATATTTACCAGAACATCTTCAATATCCTCGTGGAGTCAAAAGGGCAGTTTCTGCATGCAGCATGTCAGAACTGCTTGCTCTGGCAAACTCCCTCAGACAACTGTGGAATTATGCAAAGATCCTCAGCATAATTAATTGTATTCATTACAAAGCAAAAAAAAAAAAAAAGGAGTTTTATTCGCTTTCTGTTCCAGCTCTGAGCTCTCTCTGCTTTCTGCCTCTTGTGTGAGACTCCGACAGCTCCTTTAACAAAAGCTGTGATTCCCACTTGGCTCCAGGAGCTGCACTTAATGAAAACTAACGAGTTGCATGATGCCTGCAGCAAATTTGGGCTGCCAGACCTCCTCTAAGGCCCTTCAGGAGGGATGTCTTTGCTTCTCCTTCATTTCAGCAGCCCAGAGACGCTGTGGCTGCCCCTGGATCCCTGGAAATGTCCAAGGCCAGGTTGGATATTGGGGCTTGGAGCAGCCTGGGATGGTGGAAAGTGTCCCTGCCCATGGCAGGGGGGTGGAATGAGATGGGTTTTAATGTCCCCTTCCACCCAGGCCATTCCATGATTTTGTAGGCCCAGGACACAGTGTGGCTTGCTCTGCAGTGGGGACAGCTCTCTGCCCTGACACTGGTTCCCAGCAAGCTCTGGATGTAGCACATCAAAAGCAAACCAGTGGCCTGGCTCCATCCCCAGCTCGCCAGGCACCTTGTTTGAAGAGGCTTAGAGCTGGTCTTAATTAACAGAGGTGCTGTGAATGGGCTGGGGCCTGTCCTAGCCTCAGAAATGGGATTACATCCCAATTAACTCCCCCTGGCACCCAGCCTGCTGCGTGTGTTTGGGGCAGGCTGGGAATTGGAGCTGAGGCACAAGGAGCAGCGTCTCCCTACTGGCACATTCCCATCCTCTGCTGTCTTCCCACCTCTGTGCTCCGTTCCCACCTTTCTGCCATGATCCCACCTGTCTCTCAATGCACAATTCCTAATTTTAAGCACGAGCAGGAGGTAAAGATGCCACAGGTGCCACCTGCCCGTTGGTCCAGGTCTCCAAACTCACCTTCCAGGGCCGTTCACACCCACCCAGCATGGAGGGCTTGGAGCTGCTGCTTTTGCTGCTGCTGGGGTTGGGTCACTCTGGATCCTGGATCCAGCCTGGGCACGCAGCACGCATGGAGAAAACAGAGCAAAAAGCATACCCTTCTGCACTTAAACTCGAATTTTCTCTTCCTTGTCCCCCTTGTGCTCCAGTCCCACAATGCCAGGTTAAAAATCTCAGATTGGGTTTGTTGCTGATGCAGAAACCCCCTGGCTGGACTGAGGAGGAATGGAAGCTGTGCACTGAGGGAGTGGCACAGAACAATACATCCAAAGAGGATTTTATTGCTTAAAAAATCCCCAACAGATGCCATGGGCCTGGGTGAGGGGAAGGAGGGAAAATTCCCTCCCTTCCAGAGGGTAGAGAAATGCCAGCAAGAGCCTTTCCTGGATGCAGGGTCAATCCAACCTTGTAATTGTGGTTGTTAAATCATGCAGTGAACAAAGATGTGCTGGTGAGTTTGGCCAGCAGAGGCCTCTTTGCTTTCCCTGCCTCCAGCGAAGGGAAAATTCTTCCTTTTTGGGGCAGCAAAGGTGCTTGGAGGGCTCAGCAAGATGCAAATTTCATTCCATGGCTTACCTCTTATGGAATGAAAATAAAAATGGAGTCAGAGAGACGGGGTGCAGTTCTTGATAAGGGGTAGGTTGCAGTAAAACAGCTGGGACTCAGTTTCTTCATGCAGGAAAAGCCAATTCTTTATTCACAAAGCTGATATTTATAGGAAATTTCAGGAGGCACTGTGCTAGACCTAACTGGCTAACAATACACTGACACTCAGTTTATTGGTCTGTAAATGGCCAGGGTGTTTGTCTGTCAGATCTCTGTGTTTTTTGTCAATTCACATATTTTGTTCGCTGATTCCCATGGGACACATTTCTTGTTTATTACAGGTGCAAATGGTTCTCTTACCAGTTGTGTTAACTGCTTTCATTCTTAGGATTTTTCACAGGGAAGTCACAAGCTAACTTGTGACAAGCTTAGCTAGAGCAGCAAGGCCTAAACTATATTTTATAAGGCCTTTTTTAATATCTCTACCTGTATGCAACAAGTGGTAAAAGCCAGCAGTTTGCTGAGCTGGAGG
>NW_005054637.1:190921-191735 GCF_000277835.1 Geospiza fortis | reverse complement strand
ACCACCTGCAAAGAAAGAGGAGGAATCCCTACCTCTTCCTGACATCAAAAAAAATCCTTGGAAATATGATTTTTTTTTTTTTTGCATACATAAAAATCTGGTTTGAGCTGAGCTTGTTTCAAGGCAAGCAGAACAAGAAGAAGCTGAGCACGATGAGCTCACACAGCCACTGCTAAAAACAGGGGTGAGCTCTCAGAAACTGAAGCAAAAAAGCCAAGTGGGATTTTTTTATTTTTTTGACCTGCTCTGTCCCTGGATCGCTTCCCACTTGGGCTGAGCCTCACAGCAAGCCAACCATTTGTGCTCAGGCCAGGCCTGCCTTTTAAGTAGTGCTGAGCTGCTAAAAAAGAAAATACACAGCCCCAAAATACAGGATGTGAAAAATGCGTATTTTATGATTGGCTTTTTGCAAATATTAAAATGAATATGATATGTGTTGTGTTAGAAAGTTATGCTGTATTCATTTTCTTAAGTAGTGTGTTAAATATAGTTTTAGGTTATAACATAAGGTTAAATAGAAACTATGTATGTGGCATATTTTTTTAAAGAAAGGAATGAGGTACTCGCACTGAGATAGCAGCCACAGGACACCTGAATCTTTCAGAGAAAGAGAATTTATTGCTCCATTATCAGAAGAAACGAACTTCTTCCCACCTGGCTCAGCCCTGAAGAGGATTCAGAGGAAGAAGCTGACACTGCCCAGACAGAATCCTGTGTTTGAATGGAATTTATGCATCATGGATGAGGTGTATGAATATGCAACAGGCTGTTGCTTTTAAGGGTTAATCCTCTGTTAACCTGGGTCCTTTTTCGG
>NW_005054637.1:180143-190595 GCF_000277835.1 Geospiza fortis | reverse complement strand
ATGGTTATAAAAATAGTAGTATAATTAGAGTAATAATAATTTGGACAATTAGGATTTAGGACAATGTGAGACAACAAAAACAAAGAGTTATGGATGTCGAGGTGGGAAGAAGTTCGTTTCTTCTGATAAGGGAGCAATAAATTCTCTTTCTCTGAAAGATTCAGGTGTCCTGTGGCTGCTATCTTGGTGCGAGTCCCTTCTTTAGAAAAAAAAAAGTATCCTACATAGCATAGTTTCTATTTTAAGCTTATGTTATAACCCAAAACTATATTTAACACACTACTTAAGAAAATTAATACAGCACAACTTTCTAACACAACACATGTAATATTCATTTGAATATTTGCGAAAAGCCAATGATAAAATACGCATTTTTCACCATTGCCATTTTCATTTTATTACTATTAAACTTTTACAATTTAAAAAACAAGTGATTGTCGTTTTTCACACAGGAGGGAGGGCAGAGCAGAGGGACAATGGGTCCCCTCAGGCCAGGAGGAATCAGCCTTTCCTTCCCCCTGGCCCAGCCCAGAGTAAACAGAGGTGAGCTGCAAAGCTGTCTGAGGGCCCAGCCCTCGAACAATGGGGCCCAGGGGGAAATGGAAAAGCAAATATTAATGTTTTGCCATTCGCATTGCCCCCAAGAAAAGAAAACAATGCCTTCGGCTGGACACCACCTTGATGGCTTCCTCCTCCTCCTCCTCCTCCCCTTGTGCTTTAAAATGTCACCTCGGGAACTTTGGATGGTTCCTTTGGATGGAGCAAGGGAGAGCTGAGGGCTTTTCTGCTTTTTTCTCCCACACCAGAGGGAAGGATGGCTCCATTACAAACCTGTTTCTGTGCCCTGCCCCTCCAAAGCCAGGCTCCTCTCATGAAGGAACAGCCAGAAGCGCATGAGGGCCCAGCAATGGATCCCAGCAGATTGGTGAGAGCTGAGGGAACTCAGGGACCCAACTCCTCCTAAACCTGGCAGAAAGGGTGGGCACAATCCCAGGGACCAGAAAACAGGGAATGTTTCCCCAGGGAGAGGCAGAGATGAGGGCCTGGCTTGTTGTTTGCTTTCTTTATCTCTCCAATGGGGCCAGGCTGGGAGAGCTGGGGGTGCTCACCTGTCAGAACCCAGGACATTCCTCTGGCTGCCCTGGAGGATTCAATACCCTGGCAGGGGGCTCAGAGACCTTGGCACAGAGTCACAAACACCTCTTCCTTTGATTTTAGCCCATGGAAACAATTACCAACTTTGTGTGAGGAGTTACAAACCACAAGGGTTTGAGAAGAATCATAGTGAATTTGTCACAGGGTGAAAAAGTAGAATTTTGGGGATTTAGAATGGGGGTTCAAGAGGCAAGATGGAGGAATCTGGGCGTGTCCTGTCCTTCTTCTTGTCCTCCATCTTCTGCTGTGATGGTGGCACTTCTGGATTGGTTTAGAGACAGACTGCCTAGCATAGGTGATAGGTATTGGAAAATTATTGTAAATAAAGTACCCATTGTTTGTAGTATAAAAAGCCAACACCACCCCAAGGGCAGGGACTGTGCCACCACCCGACCTGCTGGACAGCTCTCAGCAGGTCGGAGAAAGAATGGAATAGATAAGAGAAAATAAACAACCTTGAAAAGCAGAACTGAGGAATCTCTACTTCTTCTTTGGTCGTGGGGCTGGGATAAAAGAGACTTTCTAATAACCACAGAAACCTGAGACTCACCTGGAGAGGAGAAGGCTCCAGGCACACCTCAGAGACCCTGCCAGGGCCTGAAGGGGCTCCAGGAGAGCTGGAGAGGGACTGGGGACAAGGGATGGAAGGACAGGGCACAGGGAATGGCTTCTACATTGCCAGAGGGCAGGGATGGATGGGATATTGAGAATTAGGAATTGCTCCCTGGGAAGGGCTAGGATGGAATTCCCAGAGCAGCTGTGGCTGTCCCTGGATCCCTGGCAGTGCCCAAGGCCAGGCTGGACAGGACTTGGAGCATCCTGGGACAATGGAAGGTGTCCCTGCCATGGATGGAGTGGGATGGGATGAGCTTTTAATGTCCCTTCCAATCCAAACCATTCCATGACTCCAGGAAGAAAATGCCTCTCCTGGCTCCACCAACAGCCCCTGGAAGGATCTCTGGGCTAGGCAGGTGACCAGGAATGGCAGTGGAAACACAGGCCAGGCTCCTTGGCCCCCTCAGGGCTCAGTGCTGAGGGAGGAAGGCTCCTGCTCCTCCTGTGCCTGCCCAGAGCTATGCAGCACAGCTGGGCTCTCATCCTGGCCTAATTGTTCCAGAGGCAAGGAAGAAAGGAGAGGAGAGGAGAGAGCCCTTGTGCTCGGCCATTTGATTGGGGAGGTTGCCATGGAAACCACTGTGTAATTAAAGCCTCCCTCTGTGCTCTTGGAGGCTTTGCCTGTGCTGGGCTGAGGCATTTGGGGCTTCTCAGCTCCTGCTGGTTCCAAAGCCAGGTGTCCTCTTGGAACGAGGCTGTTCCAGCAGCAGGACCCTGCCCTGGGAGGGATGTGCCATGGATAAATGTTTGTTGTCTTCCAACAGGAGCAGTTTTTGTGGCTGAGCAGCAGCCAGGGCTGTCGCACCCTGTCCTTTAGTCCCTCTCCTCCAGAGCAGCAGGGATAAGGGCTGGTGGCCTCTCAGGACACACTGCTATGGAATTGTGAAAAATGCATGTATTTTATGATTGGCTTTTCGCAAAGATTTAAATGAATATTATATGTGTTGTGTTAGAAAGTGATGCTGTATTAGATCTCTTAAGTAGTGTGTTAAATATAGTTTTAGGTTATAAAAATTGTTAAAATAGAAACGATGCTACGTAAGATGCTTTGTTTAAAAGAAAGGACTCACAGCGAGATAGCAGCCACAGGACACCTAAATCTTTCAGAGAAAAGAATTTATTGCCCTCTTGTCAGAAGAAACTAACTCCTTCCCACCTTGAAGACGCTGTTAGGATTCAGAGGCAGAAGCTGACAGTGCCCAGACAGAATCCTGTGTTTGAATGGAATTTATGCATCATGGATGAGGTGTATGAATATGCAACAGGCCGTTGCTATTAAGGGTTAATCCTTTGTTAACGGGTGTCCTTTTTCGGGCTCATGATGCCCAGAAGAAGGTACCCGGACATCCATAACTCTTTGCTTTTATTGTCTCATATTGTCCTAATTCAATTTGTCCAAATTATTATTACTCCAATTGTATTACTATTTTTTAACCACTTTATTTCTATTAAACTTTTAAAAATTTTAAAAACAAGTGATTGGCCTTTTTCACAGAATATTGGGATGGTTAATGCTGGAAAAACCTCCCAGATGATCACGTCCAACCTTTAACCAATGCCCCCTGAATCACGTGGCCACATCTGCTCAATTCTTGGACATTGCAGGGATGATGACTCCAGCACTGCCCCAAAGCCTGTCTGCTCCTTCAGCAGAGAGATTCTTCCTAAAATCCAACCTGAACCTTCCCTGGCACAGCTTGAGGCCCTTCCCCTTCATCCTTCTGGTACTTTTTCCTGGGAGAAGAGGCCAGGGACATCAGGAGAGGGGCTGGGATGTGCACACTCCCCCATAACACACTGGTGTTACCACATTTCTCTTCACAGAGAAAAGCAAAGCACAGTTCTTCCCAAAATTTTCTAAAATTCGCATTCTCTAAACCTCAAAAAAAAGCCCAAAACCCACAATTCTTATCACTTGCTGTACCTATATTATACCAAAGTAAAACACAATATAAAAATTATTTATCCAAAATAAAAATATTTTGTTTCCTTAACCTATCAAAACTGTATGTGTGTGTCAAAACTGTCAACTGACAGTCACGAAATTCAATGCAGTATAAGCAAATAAATACTTAACAAATTCAGTTTAAATAAAATGTATACAGTATAATAGAGTAATTAATTAGCCTTCTAATATCCATAAAGTCAAACAGGTCATTCTCTCCCCTTTGTCAAAATTAATCACCATTAATTTACAATACACTGGGTTTGAGCCCTTCTGTCTGGAATAGAAGGAAACTCTTAAAAGTATTGGTTTTTTCCTTCCTTTTCACACATGTAGCTGAAAGGTCAGGGTTTTGCTGGGTTGTTTTTTTTTTTTGCTTTTTTTTTTACATAAACCTCCCAGCGTGGGATGAATCGCTGTTTTATCATTCCATCTCTCACATTCCTCCCCCAAATGGCACGAGCTAAGTTGTAACTTATTAAAATCAGAGGAATAGACCGAAAAGCCTCACCAGCAGTGAGGCTTCCTTTCCCTGCACAGCAGCCAGTAAAATTCTGCTCCACGCTGGGAGGGAGCAGGTTCATTAAATTGTACCACTTTTGATGTTATCTCTGGGGCTGAGCTGCGGGGAAAGTCTGGGGAAACACGTGGCGCTTCTGGGGGAAAACACTTGTTTTCTTCATTAGTATGCATTAAAGGCTGGCTGCCTGGGAGCCAGGCATCACCAAGTCAATAAAGCAGCTCTGATTTCAGGTGGAAAGCAATATCCACCCTAACAAGGCAGCTGGGAGCCACCCTCCAGCTCAGGTGGTTTTGCAGAGACCTCCAGCAATAACCCTCGTGGCCAAGTGCTGCAGGCCAAGGGGTAAAAAATTAATCCCAGCGGCTCCTGACAGAACTTTGTGTGACACAAAGTGCTGCAGGGAAGGCCTGGAGTGAGGATGCTGTGGTGGGAATAATGTGGTGGCACACCAAGGGGAAGGGATTGGCCACCTCCTGAAACGTTGGGGCAAGGATGAATTGATGTCTTTAGGGCCAAGACTTTGGAAAAAATGCTGCAAAGCCACTCGTTCTACTCCTTCCTGAGCTGTGGAAAGGAGCTCATCCCTCTGGGGCAGGCAGGCACTAAAGGATCCTGTTTTCATGTGGATGGCAGTGACAGCATTTAAAAAACCAGCTCAAATCCCACTGATACTCATTACAGCGGAGAAGTCTGATCCAGCCTTGAAATAATTGAACTTGTCTCTTGATATCTCAATTCCAGAGCAGGGTGAGGAGAAAAGCTGGAGCTGGCTGTGATGAGCAGCTCCAGCCTTGCCTGCTCCTGGTCAGAACCAGAGGAGGGTTAATTTTTAATGACACCGTGCAGGTAGACAGGATAGTTTAGCTAAAATAGAAAGGTGGTGAGGAGAGGAGCGCAGAGGATCAGCATCTTGGATGAAATGCTCGCCTGGCCAAGGTGAGGGGACAGGGGAATGTCCTGTGAGAGAGCCCAAGGAGGCACAACTGGCGGGAGAGGCAAATGGGGAATGATGAGATTCTGTTCTAATGCACATCCAGGGTGCAGGGTGAGGATGGGGCTGATATTTGCCCCCACCAAACACTGTGCTCAGCTCCAACGTGCCTCCTGTGTTCCCAGGAAATGCAGATGTGCCTGTTCTCTGATGGATATCTCTCATCCCCGCAAAACACTGCAGGACTGCTTCAATAGCAAACATGAAAAAAAGGCAGTTCCATTACCATTCCCCTCTCTTTATATGACAATTTGTTTTGCAGCCTGATTGCCAGCAGCAGAGGCAATTTTGCCATCAGCTTTATGGAGTCTCCCCGCAGGAAAAAAAAATAAAAATAAAAAAGAAAACAACAGCAAAAAAGAGAACATTAAGAGGCTGCACGGTCAAGTGCTCTGATATTAAATTGTGCTGAGGCAGAGATCACCTCCAACAGCAGAATTCTGAGAGTTTCACGTGGATCCTCAGCATTTCACAGCAGCAGAGACAGGAAGGTGGAGGCAGCACTCCCAGCACAGCCATCCCTCCCCAGCCCCTTCCCAAGAAGGCTTTGTCCTTGTCCTGCCCAGCTCCTGGTTTCTGCAGCACCCTGGAGGTCGCTGCACCTTTTGGGCTCAAGCCCTTCACACATCCCATGGAAAATGTAGAAAAAGCACAGATCCAGAGCTGGCAAACTGCTGGAGCCTTGAAATGAATGTGGAGAGCAGCAAATGGAGATGATGTGGCTGATCCTCAGGGGAGGAAGGCCATGGCTGCAATCAGGCTGTGCTGGCTTCCCTGGGAAAAGCTGGGATGCAGGCACAGTTTCTCTCCCTCTCCAAGTGTGCCATCCCAAAGGAATACAGCTCACTTCATCAGGCTCTGCTTTGCCTTTGCAAAGCCACCCACAGCTTCTCTGGGGGGAGGTGAGGGTGGAGGCTTGTCCCAGATTATCTCCTCCCATCCCACAGCTTCCCCAAACCTCCGGCAAACACAGCTCTCCATCTCCAAAGGGTTAAAATCAACAGAGCTCAGAGCACCTAAAGGGCCTAAAGGGGCTCCAGGAGAGCTGGAGAGGGACTGGGGACAAGGGATGGAGGGACAGGACACAGGGAATGGCTCCCACTGCCAGAGGGCAGGGATGGATATTGGGATATTGGGATTTAGGAATTGTTCCCTGGGAGGGTGGGCAGGCCCTGGCACTGCCCAGAGCAGCTGGGGCTGCCCCTGGATCCCTGGAAGTGCCCAAGGCCAGGTTGGACATTGGGGCTTGGAGACAGTGGAAGGTGTCCCTGCCCATGTGGAACAAGATGGTTTTTTCAGGTCCCTCCCAACCTAAACTATCCTGGGATTCTGTGAGTCTGTTTCAGTGCAAAGGCACCAGAGGTCCAAGCTTTTGGAAACCTCTGCAGATTCCCAAATCCCAGCCAGGACAGCTGACAAGGTAGTTTTTGTTTGAGTGCTGTGGAAAGGAGGGGAATGCAGGCCAGCACTTGGCTGGGTGACAGTCGCTGGTGCTGGCGAGCAGGTCACAGTAAAAGTGTTTTTAAAGAGAAATGTGATTCTTTGGGTATTTCCCCGTGGGTGTTCCTGCCATTCCCTGTTATTTCCTGATTGCAGCAGCTGAGTCACTGCTGGCTCTGGAGGGCTGAGAAAGTTCAGGAGGAAAACTAGCAGGTCCTCGTGTCCCTGGCGACCTCCACGGAGATGGAATTTGTCAAAGGCCTGAAAATGGTCTGAGATCGATGGGAATTAACAGCAGAAAGGCTCAGAGCAGGGGTGAGAAGTGAAGGCAGAGTGGAGTGTTCCCTCTTGCTACAAAAGGTGTAAAAATTGAGGATTTTTGTGTTTTGCACCAAAGCTTGAAGCACCTGTCCTTAATTTTGCCTCGTCTTTAAAAACAGTTGGCAGGTGAAATTAGTGGGGAGAAGCTCCAAGCCCTAAGAGTGAAACCCTCAGAAGATGTGGAGCTGCTGAGGTGGAGCAGCTTTGGGGTCAAGCAAGCAGTGCCTGACCCTGTTACCCCAAACAGAAGCCAAAGGCCAATCCACAAAAGCAACTTTTAAACCCAACAAGCCCCCAAGCTGTGACTCTCCAAGCAGCAGCCTGGGAAGAGGTGAGGCTGATGGGGGCATCTCAGCGAGGAGGAGCTGCCCCAAACCCTGAGGCTGCTGCAGCTCTGTGCCCCCAGACCCAGGTGACCCTTTCCAGTGTTATCCCATAAATCCTGTGCAATCCCAACGATGTGTCCTCTACCAGCAGAGTCCCCAGGGTCACCAGCTCATGGCATGGGTGTCACATCGAGTGCTGGGACAGCTCTGGGCGGGTCCCAGGCGGGGCTTTGCTCCCAGAACCTGAGGCAGATCCTGTCTCCTTCAGAGGGAGGGCAGGGAAAGCAGCAGCAGGGAGGGAGTGCAGGACGTCTCTGTATTATTTTTTCCTCCCAGCCCAGGCTCGGTGCCAGCAGTGCTGCTGGTATAAATAATGGAGCGTGATGACAGGGACATTTTTAAAGGAGAACAAATCGCCAGACTCCCTTTTCCCAGCTTCTTCGCTCAAGTCTAAAGTGATGCTAATGAGGGAGGTCAAGCCGTTTCCATCTCTCCCTGCTGCACGAGCTGGGACATTTATCTCTTTTGACAAAACAAAACAAAACAAAACAAAACAAAACAAAACAAAAAAAAAAAAAAAAAATCCAAACTCCTAGAACTCCCAGAATAGATTTTTTTTTTTTTTCAGCTTGCATGGCTGGTGTGTCCCCTTTCCAGGGAGGAGAACTCCTGGATGCAGATGCCCGACCATACACACACACCAGGCTCTGCTGAGTATTTGGGTAAAACTCAATGTATATTCACATCCCTGAACTTTGGGAGATATCCCAAATTCCTGGGAGAGCGCTGCCTTTCCTTCCTGCTGGAAATGGCTGAGGAGTTCCCAGCTTCCCTGGGCTCCCAGCTCCTCCTCTCCAGGCAGTCTGGGTGTGTGCAAAGAGCTGGGATTTTGGGGCTGTTCCTCAGGGGAAAATGCTCCTTCCTCCAGACACACTGGATGTTCTCAGGGAGGATTCCAACAGAGCTCCAACAGCTCAGGCCAGAGGAGTTGACTCCTCCAGGGTTCAGCCCCTCATGGAAGTGGTTGGTCAATGCTGAAATGTGCCCTGGGCTCCAGGGAAGCTGAAAATGGTTGGAGAAGCAATTCTTGGGAGATCATAAATCCCAGAATGGTTTGGGTCGGAAGAAACCTGAAAAAACATCGGGTCCCAAAGCCCTTCCATGGCAGGGACACCTTCCACTATCTCAGGTTGCTCCAACCCTTGTCCAAACTGATCTTGGAGACTTCCAGGGATCCAGGGGCACCCTGTGCCAGGGCCTCAGGGATTTCTCTGGCTGCCAGGTGGAGCAGTGCAGGACAGGCGTAAAATGGCTTTTGTCACCCGTGTAAAGCTGCGTTAGGAAAGAGCAGCCACTTCCAATGATCCATGCTGAGCCTTGTTAAATTTATCAGGTGAGGCGAGAGCCTGGAAAATGAGGATTGGCTCCTGTCAGGCACCTCAGCATCCCTCCTGATCACCAAAACCTCTCCCCCGGGATCAATGCACCTCCCGCAGGTGGGAATGTCTCAGGTTCACTCACTGCTCAGAGTGACCCCGAGATAAGTTAGAAAGTCTCTTTTCCCAGCCCGGCGGTCGAAGAAGGAGTCAGAGCTCTTCATTTCTCAGTCTCAAGGTTGTTTATTGTATCTTATCTATAAAATTCTTTCTCCTGTCCTGCCGAGGTCCGCTCAGCCAGACAGTCTGAGGCACTCTGCCTGCCCCGGGGCGGTGTTATCTTTTTATACTAAAAACTGCATGTACAATATTTACAATGACTTTCCAATACCTATCATCTACGTTAGACAGTGAGCTTCTACTCTAAACCAATCTAAAAGTGCCAACATCGCAGCAGAAGATGGAGGCCAAGAAGAAGAAGGAGAAAGGCTGAGCATGCACAGATCCCTCCATCTTTCCCCCTGAACCCCCATTCCAAAAACCCCCAAAATCTATTTTTTTCACCCCATGATAACTTCACTATCATTCTATTTAAACTGTCGTGGCTTGCTGATCTTCATCTAAGGTTGGTAATTTGCTGCACGGGTCATAATCAAACCCACAGGTGTTCTGGGCTCTGTGCCAGGGTCTCTGAGCCCCCTGGCAGACAGTGGAACGTGTCCCTTGGCAGTCCAGGACAGCCAGAGGGATGTCCTGAATTCCGACAAGAAAGTGGCGATTTTGTTCCAGTCTAACAAAAGAAAAAAAAAATCCCTGTGGACTGGTTTATGTCCTCCTTCAGTGACAATTCCTGACCAAACCATCCTGAAAATGCCATCCTACGCCCTCCTCCGGGGTCAGCAACCTCAAACACCCCAAGACCCTGGCTCAGTTCCTTAAAAATCATGGAGGAATATTCCCTGCTCATGGTTCTTACCTCTCAAATATGCAACTAGCTCTACAAACCTAATTTATTTCTTTTTTTTTTTTACAAGGAAAGCCAAAATTAACAATTAATTGCCTCTCCCAGGGTTTCAACAGAATAATTTAAAATATCTCAGGAAATGCAGACAGAAATAGTGGTGACACTGTCTGTCTCTCAGAAGACCTGGCTTCTTGCTTTATTCCCACAGATTGCTGGCTGATAAAAAACCCTCTAAGGAATATTCATCTTTTCAAAGACAGAGACAGAAAAAAAACCCCCCAAAACCTGAGACAAATCTAAATTCCCTGGAGCCCTTCCCATTTGGTGAATGGGCTCCGTGCGCTTGACACTAATTAATTAATTTCCTCAATTTAAATTGCTTCTTGTGCATCCTCAAGTCTACAGGAAAAGACTTACACCAGACCTGAATGCAGAAGAGGGGAAGCAGAGTTTATTTAAGGTATCCTTTAATAAGAGCTTGCTTTTCATTTATTTATTTATTTATTTATTTATTTGTTTGTTTATTTTAGTCTTTGGGGTTTTTTTTTTCCTGTGTTTTGTCTCCCAGATTTAAGGTATCATTTAATAAGAGCTTGCGTATTTATTTATTTACTTACTTACTTACTTGTTTATTTATTTATTTATTTATTTATTTATTGAAATATTTGGGTTTTTTTCCCTGTGTTTTGTCTCCCAGATTTAAGGTATCATTTAATAAGAGCTTGCTTATTTATTTATTTATTTATTTATTTATTTATTTATTTATTTATTTATTTATTTATTTATTTATTTATTT
>NW_005054637.1:170894-179983 GCF_000277835.1 Geospiza fortis | reverse complement strand
CACGCTGGGGTGATGGGAGCCGCGCAGGAATCACGGAATTCCAGCCTGGATGAGCTAGGAAAGGACCTTAAAACCCATCCAGTTCATGGGCAGGGACACCTGCCACTGTCCCAAGTTGCTCCAAGTGTCCAACCTGGCCTTGGACACTTCCAGGGATCCAGGAGCAGCCAAACCCCAGTTGTTTTGACATTTATAAATATTTTTTAAGGGGATCTGATCCAGCATTGACCCCTAAAATGAGCCAGGAACGTGCATGGAGGTGAGGACTTTTGAGGCTGGCCGTGCCCTGCGTGTCCCAGCGAGCCGGGGGTGCCACCAGCCGGGCGGGGACAGCGGGGACACCGCGGGCTCTGCTCCATCCCACGGTCCGACGCTTCCCTCTAGCGACGCGGCACACAAAGGACGAGCGGAATTCCAGGGAACTCTGTGGGCGCCCATGGCTCTGGATTTTTTACCCTCACCCTTTAATGGAAACCCCCCTTGTGCTCCCACAGCGCCCATGGGTGTGGATCGGGATGGGCTTCAAGGTGCTTTCCAACCCAAACCCCTCTGATCCCATTAAATTCCTGATTTACAGCCTGGTTGTGGCTGCCCCGCTGGGTAATCAGGGTGAACACGGTGCTGCCTTTCTCAGCAGCCAAAAAAAAACCCTCCCCATCGCTCTGAGTTATTTATTCTATTTATTCTGCACATCAGCTTTTTTACTGACTGAAAATAGGGATAAAGGCAGCCAGAACCCAAAGCGCACATGAAATGGGGATTGTGGAATCACACAGGGTCCCAGGCAATGATGTAAACTCGGATTAGGCTCAAATTCAGATGGGAAGAGAAGGGCCAGCCCTCAGAGGTGCCAGGTGTGAGGGGCTTCTTTGGGATCCCGAAATCCCAGAGCATGGCTTGTCCCTGCTCCATCACCAGGTGGCCCCAGAAAACTGCTTTTGTTTTTCTTGCCGAGCCTCCCGTGGCTGGTTTTAGGGTTTTTTTTTTTGGTTTTGGTGTCCTCAAAAGCAGGAGGGAGAAAAATGTGATCTGCATTTGCCAACATCTCTGGGGGTAAATTTCAGCTCTGACCCTCTGCTGCCAAGGACAGGGGGAGGTTTCTGTGCCACATGGAATTTGTTTGCTATCAATGTCCCCTTGGTGGTGATTTGTGGATGCAGGAGACACCCCTTGGCAGTGTGGCTGTCACTCAGGTGGCCACGTGGGGAACATCCCGATGGAAAATTCATTCCAGGGAGACATGGATTGCAAGGAGGGGGAGTGATGGTCAAACCCTTCCCTGCTCAGGGAGCACAAGCAGGTCCTGACCCCTCCTTGGGAATATCCCATGGGAAAAACAAGCTGCAGCTGTGGCCTTGCAGGAGTTTGCCCCCGGGGTGGCTTGTGACGGTGCTTACAGGGGTCAGGATAAAGGAAGAGATGAAGATCTGACTTTATGTTTCAGAAGGCTTGATTTATTATTTTATGATATATATTACATTAAAACTATACTAAAAGAATAGAAGAAAAGGTTTCATCAGAAGGCCAGCTAAGAATAGAAAAAGAATGATAACAAAATTTTGTGGTTCGGGCTCTCTGTCCGAGCCAGCTGGGCTGTGATTGGCCATTAATTAGAAACAACCAACATGGGCCAATCACAGACCCACCTGTTGCATTCCACAGCAGCAGATAATCATTATTTACATTTTGTTCTTGAGGTCTCTCAGCTTCTCAGGAGGAAAAATCTTAAAGAAAGGATTTTCCATAAAAGATGTCTGCAACAGCAGCTTGTCCGGGCCAGCCCATGGATCTCAGCTGACCTTGGGTGGTGAAGTGCAGGATGCTGTGAGAAATTCCTGCCCCAGCTCTTCATCCACTCCTCCATCCAGCCAGAGAAACTTCCTGACAACACAGGAGGCCAAAAGAGAGCAGCTCTCAGCTCAGATTCCTCCCCTGCCCAGCAGGAGCAGGAGCACCTTCCACCAGCCCAGCAGCTTTCCTGAAGATGCCTGCCTGGAGCAGCCCCCGAGGAGCTGGAAAACAACAGAAACTGTTTTCAGTTGCACATCAGCCCCCTCAGGCTTGAGGAAAACAGCGGAATTGCATCAACAAAACACTTTAAAGATGCTTCCTAAAGCTGTTTGCCCCAGCTTGCTCGGCCTTCAGCACAGGCAACTTCCTGGCCTTCAAGGCTGGAAAAAATCAGAGACCCATCACCATCATCATCTTCATCAAAGGATTTGGGTTGGGAAAGGGCCTTAAAATCCATCCAGTTCGTGGGCAGGGACACCTTCCACAGTCCCAGGGTGCTCCAAGCCCCATCCATCCTTCCCTTGGGCACTGCCAGGGATCCAGGGGCAGCCACAGCTGCTCTGGGCAGTGCCAGGGCCTGCCCACCCTGCCAGGGAACAATTCCTCATTCCCAATATCCCACCTAACCCTGCCCTCTGGCAGTGCGAAGCCATTCCCTGTGTCCTATCCCTCTATCCCTTGTCCCAAGTCCCTCTCCAGCTTTCTTGGAGCCTCTTTAGGCCCTGGGATGTGCTCCAAGGTGTCCCCACGAAAGCAGGGATCAGGCAAACCCCTTCCCTCCCCCGTGGATGAGCCAGGACACCCGATCCCCTCAGCCTGGAGGGGGATAACCCTGTCCTTCTCCAGCTGGGTAAATAACTGCTCCTAAAACCTTGAACCTGGGCTGTCCCCTGCCCCTCACTGCCCACAGCACCTGGGGACAGCAGGGATCCTCCCTGTTCCTCATCCTTCCTGCTCCAAGGCTTTGTTTCCCTCAAGCTCTTGCTGCAGAGGGAAATTGGGGATGCCTGGAACAGGTCAGGTGTGGATTAGGAGCTGGGATCCCACCTTCTTCTCCTTGATCCTGGTGCATTTTTCCCCTAAATCAGGCTCAGCAAGTAGCTGCAAACAACCCTGCACCTGCTAAAGAGCACGGAGCTGGATTTCCCCCCTCTGGCCATGGAAAAAAAATCCCAACCCAGCAGCCAAGAAATAATTAAAAAAAAAGAAAAAAAAAAAAAAAAGAGGACAGGCAGCAAATAAAGTGCTCTGACATTTTGGGGGGCTAAGCAGAAATTTGTGGTGCAAATCACCCGAGGAGGCAATTTGAGATGCTGCTGTTGAGCTCCAGGTGATTCATGAGCCCTAAATCTCCACCAGCCCTGTGCTTTCCCTCTCTCCACAGCTCCAAGATTTACTGCCCTGGGAATGGGTGCTGGGAAATTGAGGGTTTTTCTAAGTCTCCTCTGCTTATCACTGGCAGAAGGGCTAATCCACTTTCCTTTTTTATTTTGTTTTTTTCTTTTTTTTTTTCCCCCTCTCTTTTTGGCTTGGGCCAGAGAGTCACAGGAAAATTACAGGGTGAAATCTGCATGGCCAGCTCCTTCCCCAGGCAAAACTGCTTTGCTCAGGAATTTTGCCACGGTAGGAAGGGGCAATTATTACCCAGATTTATTCAGGCCAGGAATGAGGGAGGCCAGGCTGGACAGGACTTGGAGCAACCTGGGACAGTGGAAGGTGTCCCTGCCTGTGGCAAGGGGGTGGAACAAGATGATTTTAAGAATGGTTTGGGTTGGAAGGGACCTGAAAAAAACACATTTTTTTCCACTATCCACATCTTCCACTATCCTAAGCCCCATCCAGCCTGGCCTGGGAACACTTCCAGGGATACAGCCACAGCTTCCCTGGGCACCCTGTGAATTGTTCCTCCTCACAGGGAACAGTTTTAACCTGTCATGGTTCAACTCATTGATCTTACAAATCTTTCCCAGCCTGAATGTCTCTTCGACTCCTTGGCACCCTTCTTGGTGATTTTGGGAGCACAGAGTCCCAGATGCAGCAGATCAACCCCAAAACCACCAACACCTCAACCCCTAAAATGATCACAAGGAGGGAATCCTTCTTTCCTCACTCTCCACACTCCAGGATTTTATTCCAAGCACCGAAGCAGCCGGGTAGGACATCCAAACGTGAGCGCAGATGTTTAGGGAAGAAATAGAAAACCAAAAATGTCATGGTTTGATGTGGGTGTTTTTATGAAAATATATTTTTTTTAAATGTTCGTTGTGAGATGTGATTAAAAATAAAGTAGGTTTTAGTTTAGGAATAAAGGAAAGAACTTTATTAACTTACAATATGAAAAAAGGAACATACAGAACTTAGAATGATTTTTTTTAACTTTTTTTTTTAATTTTTACTATTACACAAAATAGAATTTTAGAGTTTTAATTCAGTTATTATTTTTTAGATAATAGTATTTTAATTTATTATTATTTTTAGATCATTAATTTTTAGCTTATTAAGAAGAGAGGAGGGGTTTTGTATTATAGGCTTTTTTTTGGGAAACAATTGAAACTTTTTGTGTTTTTAATGTTATATCTGGTGTTGTTTGGAGAACATTTGTTATTGTGACTTTTTTTTATGCATAGTGTTTTTATTATTGTGCATGGATTAGAGCTGTTTTTAGGGTTTTTTTAAGGATGTTTAGTTTTGAAAAAGCAATAGTTTTTTATTTTTGGGATATTAGCTTTTTTAAAATGTATTTTTGGGGTTGAGGGGTTTTGAGAACAGAGATATTTTTTTTATTGAAGATTGAGGGCATTATTAATTTTTTAATTTGTTGTTTTTGTTAATGATACTTTTTAATATAATATTATTGCACTTTTTTGGTTCTAAGTTATTGTTGGGGGTTTTTTTAATGTAGTTTTTGTGTTACAGGGGAAAAAAGGTTTTGTTTATAAGAAAGGTTTAAAGGTTATTTTTTTTAATTTAGGATTTTTTTTTAACTTGTTTTTTAACTGCTGGGCTGGACCCGGAGTGTGAGGCAGCCCCGTGCCAAATTCCGACAAATCACGGGAACAAAGGCAGGGAATTCTCTGCTTTTGTCCCTGCCTGCTCCACTCACACACACGGATTGTTCCTCCTGCCCAATTCCATGGCTTGGTGTGAAAAAGGGATGGGCAGAGTTGCAGCGAAAGGAAAGCACAAGAAAAGGGATTTTTTTTTTTTTTTTTTTTTGGTGAATATCACAACCACGGGTTAACCGCGAGGCTGTGCTTGGGCTGTGAGGGTTTGCAGAGGACATTCCAGGGCAGTTTTCACACCTCTCTTTATCCTGCAAAAATCACTGAGCCGAGGGCGTTCTGCCCCAGGATGCCGAGAAGGGTAAAAACCTGTAAAACTTCATCGTGGGTGAGAATTCGTGAAGTTAAAAAAAAATCCCTATAAAATTAAATATTTCTAATACATGCCTGTGCTGGTCCTGTACCCCTCCAGCTGCCTCCACTCCTGGCTGCTGGGCTCCATGGATTTTGGGCTGCCTGGGGAAGTTTTTGGCGCCAATTCTCTTGGAGGAAGAGCTCGTTCCTCTTGGGTGTGTGGCTGTTTGGGCGTTCCCTGGGGCCGAGGCTGTGGAAGAGCCTCAGGCTGGTCCTTGGAGGGCCTTGCTTGGCCTGAGGAGGCATCTGAGGTCACGAGAAGGAGCTGAGCCGCTGCTGTGCCGCAGATGAGGGGATTATTTCCCACTCTGTGGATTTAGTAATTCCTCCGCTGTGACGCTGCTTTTACCGCCCCTCCAGCCCTTCCTCCGCTCATCCCTCCATCCTCCATCCACCCGGAGACGCCTCTGGGCCACCAGACCGTGCTGTTCACGCCAGGAGCTCTGGGGAGGAGCGGGTGGGGATGGAGGGATGCTGCCAGAGCGGGGTTGAAGGCTGGAGGGTGAAACAAAGCACAGAAAACACCCAGGGGAGGCTGTGCCCAGAAACCACCGGAGAAATTCCTGCAGAGGTACTTAACACCCGAGTTAACACCCCAGAGGCTCCCGTGGCGCTCCGCAGCCCTTAAATGATCCTGCAGCACCTGGCCTCGTTATCCAGCGGGTGGGAAATCCTTGGAAAGGCAAAGAGCGGGTGAAGGGAAGAAGGAGATGATGCTGACCGCGGCAAAAGCCTCACCGAGGTCTTTCCCCCTCCATCAGGGCTCAAAAAGTGGGATGAGCGTTGCGTGCAGGGGAATTCCCATTGCTGCCCCAGGAAAGCGGCTCCTTGGGCAGAGCTCATCCCTGAAGTGTGGGGAGCAGAGGGGAGGAGCCCCCCCAGCAGCTGGAGACCCCAATCCCTGCCTTGTCCCACCACCGGCTCTTCCAGCAGCGCTGCTCCCGCATCCCAGGCATTAGTCACGGGCATGCCATTAATTAATCATCCCCAGCAACGGGGGCAGCCCTAATTACAGCCCCGCTTTGTCTGGGCTGGTGTCTGTGCCCTGAACGCGGGAACAAAAGGCGGCAGCAGATCGGGACAAGCGACGCCGCAAAGGAAGGAGCAGGGGAGGCAGAGAGCATCCTGCGTGCTCCCTGAGAGTTGGGATGCTCCCTGCAAATCCATCTTCCCCCTCTCCAGCTCACGGGATTTGGCAGAAAGCTCCGGCTGCAGCGGCTGCTCCGAGGTTTCGCCTTGCCCGGGTGATGAAGGGCTAATTGGATGCAGATTAAAAGTCACTATTAGGGATAATCCCTGCGCGGGGAGCATCCCATCCCTCCCTCAGCTCCGGGACTCCGGCGCTCTTTGTATTCCCCCTCCCGGGAAAAAAAAAAAAAAAAAAGAAGAAAAAAAAAATTAGAGAATGAAAAAAAGACAGTTGGAAGCGCAGGATGAGCTGGGGGAAGGGAGATGGGATGGGGAAAAGCTGGGAAGAAATAATTGCCATGTCTGAAAACAGTTACTATGGCAGCGACAGCCTTCGCGCCGCCTGAGCGAAATGTTGGGGACCAGCAGCGGTGCCTTTGTCACATCCTCAGGCACACATTTAGATGCTAATGCTGCCTTTAACCTTGGCTGCTTAACCTTGATAGGACGGGAAGGGCGGCCACGGGGGAGAAAAAGCAGCGAGAGGCGGGAAAAGATGGGTTTCCTCTGCCTAAATTTGCCACCGAATGGACTTGGCAGACTCCTCTGAGCTGCGATTAACGCTGTTATTTCTGCGCTTAATATTCCGCGGAGGTTTTACCAGCTTATTTATGGATAGCTGGCATTAGCAGCAGCGTAATTCACCGCTCCCGTTCATCTCCATCCCCTCGGGATTGTCTCATCTGGGGCCGCTTTTGAGAACACCCCCAGGTCTGATCGGCCTGCCTAGCAAATCTCGCCTTTATTTAGAACCGCCGTGAAGTAAAAAAAAATAAAAAAAAAAAAAAAGAAAAATAAAAAAGGAGGGGTGCGCAGGAGGGAAGAGTCCCCTTTAGACTTTGGATGGCGGGGAAAGGAATTTTGGTGGCCCGTGGGGCTTTTATTGAGGCTCCAAGCTGTGTCCAGCAGCGGGATGGAGAGAGGGAGGGAAGGAGAGGGGGAATTCCCTGGATGGAACAGCATCTCCAGCCCGAAGGTAAATTCCTAAATCGCAGCCCTACTGCACACAGATGAGCCACTAATTCCGGGAGCAGCCCTGGACGCCCTCGCTTTGGGATTATCCTGGACTGCAGCCTTTAAGGAAGATTTGGCTGGAGCGATTCGGGCAGAGGAGATGAGAGCGGAGCCAGTGCTGGATCTGCCGCTCACAGATATGACCCTATTCTTCTGTTTCTGGCATTTTAAAAATTATTCTTTAAAGCTCCGGCTCCTGGAGTCAGGTGATCTCTTACAGCTTTCTCCACGTGCTCTGGGAATCTCATTTCTTTAGTGTGGCAGAGTAAAGCCTGAGCTCACACCAGCTCAGAGATCAGTCTAAGGCAGCCCTGCTGCACAAAATATTTCCATTTTCCAGCCCATCCAGTGCCTGTGCCCCGGCTTTGGATGGGCAGTGGCCTCTCACTCGTGCCTCGGGCTGTTTCTCCCGCCTGCACGGTGCTGGGCACAGAGTTCCCTGCTCTTTTCCCGCTGTCACCACTCGGTGATTTCCACAAAACTGTGCCCAGTGTCACCTCTGAGGGCTGCAGAAGCAAGCTGCCTGTATTTTTAATGATGGCATTTAATAGGGAGCCTTATCTCCACACAAAGCATCCTCGGGATGAAATATGAGCGTGAGGAATGATCCCACTCCAGCCCGACAAATCCTCGCCGCACACTGAGGGGTGAAAGCATCCTAAATTAAAAGCAATATCTGTCTTGTGCAGTGCTCTTCTTTCTCCGGGGCTTTTGGCTGAGCTGTCACATAGAGTCGATATTTATTTTAGAGAGGTTGTAAAAGAGGCAATGGGTAATATTGCAGCACCCAGCCTGCTGCTGCTTTTTGGCTCGGGAGCCAAAGCAGAAATAAAAGCAAGAGCTCTGGCTCAGGTTCTGCCCAGAAAAGCTGGGGCTGCCTGGAAGTGTCCAAGGTCAGGCTGGATGGGGCTTGGAGCAGCCTGCGGTAGTGCAAGGCGCTCCTGCCTGTGGCAGGGGGGGGGAACCGGATCTTTCGTTGGAAGTTGATCTTTGAGGTCCCTCCAGTGAGTAACTGGGACAGAAGCTCCACGGCTCAGCCATCCTGAGACCTCAGGAGCTTTGTCAGGGGCTGAGGCACTCACAACCTTTACAAAATACCAGACCCAAAAGGCGTTAACAGCGGAGATCAACATTAGCGCCAGCCCTACCCTGGATCCAGCACAGGTGAGGTTTTCCCCCTGTGGCATCTCTCTGTGACAGCTGCAGGGGACACAGATGCTCCACGTTGCTCTGCTGCTTTCCAGCTCCAATCGTCACTGGTGCCGGGTGTCCCTGAAAAAAGCTGTGCAACTTCTGGCGCAGCCCCTGGTGTCTCACGTGCAAGGAACAACCCCAGAATGGTTTGGGTTGAAAAGGATCACAAAGTTCATCTGATTCCCGCCCCCTGCCATGGGCAGGGACACCTTCCACTGTCCCAGGTTGCTCCAAGCCCCGTCCAACCTGGCCATGGGCACTTCCAAGGGTGGAGCAGCCCCACCTTAGCTTGGTTACTATTTTAGTTTTTTTACTCCTTGCTGCGGTTGCTCACGACGACAAAGATAAGGATAACCAAGCCTCCAGCACGGCGGGATGGCTGTCCCCGAGGAGCAGGAGCTCGGGCAGGGCCAGGTGAGCTGGGGCAGGGGCGGTGCAGGCAGGAGCGATCCGGGCAGGACGCGGGGCGGAGCGGGAGGAAGGCGG
>NW_005054637.1:169511-170508 GCF_000277835.1 Geospiza fortis | reverse complement strand
CAAGAGCATCAGCTGCCACTTCTGGGACGTGGGGGGCCAGGAGAAGCTGCGCCCGCTCTGGAAGTCCTACAGCCGCTGCACCGATGGCATCATCTACGTGGTGGACTCAGTGGACGTGGACCGGCTGGAGGAAGCCAAGACGGAGCTGCACAAGGTGACCAAGTTCGCGGAGAACCAGGGCACGCCGCTGCTGGTCATCGCCAACAAGCAGGACCTGCCCAAATCGCTGCCCGTGGCCGAGATCGAGAAGCAGCTGGCCCTCCACGAGCTGACCCCTTCCACCACCTACCACATCCAGCCCGCCTGCGCCATCATCGGCGAGGGGCTGACGGAGGGCATGGACAAGCTCTACGAGATGATCCTCAAGCGCAGGAAGTCCCTCAAGCAGAAGAAGAAGCGGTAGAAGCTCCAGCCGAGGCGGGGAGGGATGGGGGAGCAGACAAAGGAACCGAGGGGGAGACAGAACCAAAGCGATTCTTTTGGGTTTAATCGTTCTTTTTTTTATTATGATTTTTTTTTTCTCTTCCCCTTCTTCATTTCTTTTTTTTTCCTCCCCCTTCCCCGAAGGACAGACAATAGTGGAAAATGGGGGGAAAAAAAAAGCGGCCCCCGCCAGCCGAGCCCAGATCCCGGAGCTCCCCTCTCCCGTGCTCCTGAGGGTCTGATCCGGACTCCCTTGGGCTGGAAACACGGAAAAAACCGGGATGAATCCTCCCCATCTGCATCTCCGGGACCACCACCGAGCCTTTGTGTGCCGGGGAACCAGCAGGGCAGGACCCTGCTGGATGGAGCGCGTTCGAGCGAAGCCCAGCGTGCTTTTGGATCTCTAGCGGGGGATTTGGGGGTGTCGGTGCCAGCCCCACACACGCATTTTGGGGCGGGGGGTGAGGATGAAGCGTGGCTCGGCAAGGGGGCTGCAGCCCTCATCCCTGCATCCCCGCATCCCTGCATCCATCCCTGGGAAGGGGTGTTGAAAGCTTGGACGGGGGTGGGGGGG
>NW_005054637.1:168295-168939 GCF_000277835.1 Geospiza fortis | reverse complement strand
GAGGCATGGGGGGGGGGGGGGTTGTGTTGGGTTTCTAATAAAGATTCAAACGCAATTGAAAGCCCCCAGCAGCCACAGGGGAAAGCTGTGCCTGCAGAGCAGCCGGGCCCCTGCTGCGGGTGAACATTTCACACCTGCACGGGGCTGGGCACCAAAATCCACTTGCTGCCCGTGTTTCAGGGTCCTGGCTTCCCACAGAGCTGAAGCAGGCAGCCCTCGGGGGCTGGCTAAACACGCTGAGATTTGGAGGCAGGCAGGATTTTCTGGTGATTTTACACCAGCCCTTCCCAGAGCAGCCAAGGGGAAAGCGCCGAGCAGACAAAAGCCCTTCGGGTTTAGGGGGGTTGATCCTCCCCTTGCTGCGACGAGCACCTTCCAAACAGCATTTTGGGGTGGGGGGGGGCGTGGGGGTAACAAACAAATGTTGCAGCCGAGTTGTTTCTTCTCCTCTCGTGGGATTTGAGTTGCCGATGTGTGTGGGCTGGTCCCATCCCTTCAGGCGGCTCTCTTCCCGCTCCCTCGGGTTTCCCTGCTTTGTCTTCACCTCCAACACTTTGGTACTTGCTGTCGAGAGAGAGAGAGAGAGAGAGAAAGAAAAAAAAAAGAATTATTTATTTTTGATGCCACAGAAGACACATGTATTA
>NW_005054637.1:167321-168192 GCF_000277835.1 Geospiza fortis | reverse complement strand
ATGGAAAAGCTGGGTTTTTTTTATGGAGCTGGCTCCTTCCTGGGAGCCTGTGTTCCACCCACCCAGCTGAGCATCCCCTTGGAGAGATGGCAGAGGGCTGGGGGGCTCGGGTGGGACGCCGTGCCCGTGCCCTTCACTGCCCGCTCTGCTTCCTGCAATAATTAAAAAGACTTTTCCAACGAGCAGCTCCTGGCTTCCGTGGTGTTTCCATAGTGTTCTCCCCTGTGTGAAGGTGAGCATCACCCTCGGTGGGCTGCAGGAATTGGGGCCCCAGCAGGGCAGCCCCCAAGGGGAACTGTCTGGGCTCTGTGCATCCTCTCAGATTCTGGATGACCTGGGTTTTTTTGGCAGGTCTCACTCCCCCAGGTCCATTATCCATGATATCCCATGTCCTGCCCTTGCCATTGTCCATCAGTCTCTTGTGTTCCCTTTTTTCCTTTTTCTTTTGTTTTTTTTTTTTTTTTAAAGATGCAGACATAACGCTGTGAACTGAAATAAATTATTTATACAATGAAAGGGCCTGATAAAAAAAAAAAGAAAAAAACCAACAAAAAAAACCAACCGAAACCCGGTGTTCTGCTCATTTCTCAGCATCAGCGCTGCGTTTGGTGTGGCTTGAAGGAGGTTCCCATGCCTCCCCGAGGAGAGGACACAAGGGGACAGAGAAGTGACCTGCTGAGGATCCAGTGTCACGGCTCTGTCACGTGGCAGCCTGCTAGGACACGGGGGACATCCATAATTTGCTGGTTAATGAAATCTGAGCTCTTTGGCAGGTCACTTAATGTCCCTGCATCTCTGCTGCTGTCTGTGAGAGAGGAGGAGGAGGATACTTTTTTTGAGGGGGGGGGGGGGGGGTGTTTGTTTTTGTTCC
>NW_005054637.1:158610-167253 GCF_000277835.1 Geospiza fortis | reverse complement strand
CTTTTTTGCGGGGTGGTTTTTTTTTTTTTTTTTTTGAACGGGTGGTGGCAGAGGGGTTAAAGCAGCACTTGGGAACGGGATCCTGCAGACAGAGCTCGAGGCTGCCTCTGCTCCTGGGTGGCTGCTGACACAGGAAACCCAGGGTGACATTTCAGGGTGGGAGCGGTGGAGCTGGGTGGCAAATGACTTTTTTTTTTTATTTTTTTTTTTTTTAATTTTTTTAAATGATGACAAAGCAGCCAGAGGGGAAATGATGAGCCTGGCTTGTGAAAGTGAGATTTGGGAAGGGTTCGGGGCTGTTCTCACCCTGCCTGAGGTTTGTGGGGTGTCTGCTCTGGATGTGGTGTCTGCTCTGCAGGACCAGCAGTGGGGGGCTCTGAGGGGTGACAGGAGCCCAGGGCACGGCTGGAGCTGCGTCAGGGGATGGATTTTAGGAAAAGGTTCTTCCCCCAGAGAGTGCTGGGCACTGCCCAGGCTCCCCAGAGAATGGGCACAGCCCCAAGGAACATTTGGACACTGCTCTCAGGGATGCACAGGGTGGGATTGTTGGGCTGTCTGTGCAGGGCCAGGGCTTGGATCAATGATCCTCGTGGGTCCCTTCCAGCTCAGGAGATTCCGTGGTTCTTTGAACCCAAAGGCTCACACAGAGCTCCAGCTGCTGAGCTGCTGTCCAAGCTCAGAAATCCCTCGGAGCTGAGCTGGACCGTGGCACTCCGGGATTTTGAGTTGTGCATTGCCCAGCTGCCCCCTGGCCCTGCAGAGAGCCTCTGGAAGGTGCAGTGCTCCTCACGGGCTCCCTCCTCACCCAAAATGGGCTCCTCTCGCTGTGCCACAAGTCCTGTGCTCCTGGAGATGCTCCTGCCCATCCTCTTGTCCCATTTTCCATGGGACACCATGTGCTCCTCCTGGATCTGAAAGCCCAGCAGTGCCCACACCTTCCTTAGCCTGAAGGCACCTGTCCTCACCCATCCCACCTGGCAGAAGCTGATTTTTGGGGGTTTTCCAGCTGAGTTTTGGGGGTTTTCCATCTGGTCTGGAGGTGTGGACGCTGACATTGTGTCCCTGGGCTTATCTGTGAGCCAGGGGAGCTGGACTTTGGTCCCTTGGGCGCCACATGGAGCTGGGGGAGGTTTAAAGGGGGAAAATAAAATGGTTTAGTAGTAATAAAATAAAAATGGTAATGTAATTAGAGTGATAAAAATTTGGACAATTAGGATTTAGGACAATACAAGACAATAAAAACAAAAAGTTATAGACAGTCCGGGTACCTTTTCTGGGCAAAATAAGCCCAAAAAAGGGCCCACATTAACAGAGGATTAACCCTTAAAAGCAACAGCCTGTTGCATATTCACGCACCTCATCCATGATGCATAAATTCCATTCAAACACAGGATTCTGTCTGGGCAGTGTCAGCTTCTTCCTCTGAATCCTGAGGTGTCGTCCTGGCTGAGTGAGGCAGGAAGAAGTTTGTTCCATCTGATAATGGAGCAATAAATTCCCTTTCTCTGAAAGATTCAGGTGTCCTGTGGCTGCTATCTCACTGTGAGTCCTTTCTTTAAAGAAAGTATCTTACATAGCATAGTTTCTATTTTAACCTTATGTTATAACCTAAAACTACATTTAACACGCTCCTTAAGGGAATTAATACAGCATCACATTCTAACATAACACATATAATATTAATATTAACATTTGCAAAAAAACCCCAATCATAAAATAGGCATTTTTTTCACAGACATAAAGCAGCGAGGGAGCAGTTGGGCAGTGGGCAGTGTCAGCTGAGAAGGAGCTGGGACATTCCAAGAGGACGGATCGGGGCTGGGAGCGGCGGGAGATGGGGTCAGGACAGCAGCGAGCAGAGATGATGCTCCAGTGTGTCCCTGGTGGATCCCCCTCCCTGCAGAGCTCCAGGGATGGCTGCTGAGTGCTCTCTGAGTGTCCCCTGGGTGTATCCCATTTTTCCAAGCAGGCATTTCCTCCTTCCCGACATCTCCTCCAGCCCTGGAGCCCCTCTGCTGCCGGTTCATGCTGTGCCAGCCCCACAGCTCCTTCTGCCTCTCCTCCCTGGCTTTGCCTCGTTAAGCCAAATCCCTCTGCTTTATTTCAAATGGGATTTGCTCCCCAAGCAAGGATCTTTAAAAGGATCATCCTGGTTAATGCAATCCGGAGGGCACTGGATACGTGGAGCAGGGAGCAGGGCACTGGCAGCTACAGCACCAGCACCAGGTGCTCCTGGCCAAATTTTGGGGTTGGGCTGAGGATGGCCATCCCTTTCAAACAGGCTAGAAACCGCTGCCAGAAGGAAGAAAAAAAAAATCCCACAGCGATTCAAGTGTTGCTTGCTTTGTTTCAGGCAGCCCCATCCTGGAATTTCTCCAATGGGAATTGCCCCCAAATCAGCAGGACTTTTTGTCTGAGCAGCAGAAGGCCGCTGCTGCAAGGTGCTTTAAGCACTTTGCACACACACCTCATGCGAAAACAAAAACCCCAAAAACCCCTCGTGCTGGCCTGGCAGAGCAAAATTGAGACATTTCGGCACGAGGATGTTTGAATATGGAGAGCTCAGCCTGGGGAATATTTGCTCTAATAAACCATTCTGTTTATTTCAGCTTAGCCTGTGTTTGCTTCCCTCAGACACCGGTGCGAGGTTTCGGGCAGGGAAGCTCACCAAGCCCATCAGACTCTCCAGCAGTGACATTAAAACATTCCTGGAAGGTGAATTATGGAGCCTGGACACCCCCCAGGTGAGCAGGAGGAATCCCATGTCCCTCCCTGACTGATGGCATCCCACAGCTTCCCAAAACATTGCTGGAAGCACCATGGGAATTTGTGAGGAGGGCAGAGAGCTCTTCCGTCAGCCCATGGATTAGCTTCTCCTCCTTTATTATCAGTCACCCTTATTTATTGCTGTGAATGATATCATAGATAGGAATTCTAATTATTAATATTGATATGAACAATATTATGATGCATATATTCGTTAATAAATAGCGATAAAACCAGAAATAAAATAAATACATAAATAAACAAACAAACAAATGAATAAAACCAGTAAATAAATAAATAAAAGGGTGGTGAGGCACAGGGTGCCCAGAGAAGCTGTGGCTGCCCCTGGATCCCTGGAAGTGTCCCAGGCCAGTTTGGAGCACCCTGGGACAGTGGGAGGCGTCCCTGCCCGTGGCAGGGGGTGGGATGGGATGAGCTTTAAGGTCTTTCCCACCCCAAACCATTCTGGGATTATTTTTATTGCTCAGCCCAAATTTTGCAGCTGGGGTGAGCTGCTCTGCTTCTCGTGATCCCGTGGTGCTGGAGCATCCCCAAAAAGATGGGGGCTGGGGAAACGGGCACTCCCAAAGCTCCTGATCCCACCTGGCATTGCTTTCAAGTATTTTGCTGCCAGGAAGGGAGCAGGATGCAAAGCTGGGCCTAAATGCAGGATTTTTACACTCCTGCCTAACCTTGGTCACATTACTTGCCCCCAAACATCTTTTCCACAGGAATAAGAGGAAAATTCCAGCATTTTTCCTCCTCCCTGGGCTTCAGAAAGAAACTGGGGCTGGTGTGATTCTCAGATCCCCTTGGTAAAGATGCTCAACCCGCAGGATTGTCCCTTCCCTGGGGGAGAAAGGGGCTGGGGGATGAGGGTGGGGGGAGATTCCTGCAGATCCAGGTGCTCCTGCTGTGCCATGGCCACATTACTGGGTCCCAAATGATTATTGAATCCCAAACGATTATTGGGTCCCAAATTACTATTGGGTCCCAAATGATTATTGGGTCCCAAATGATTATTGGGTCCCAAATTATTATTGGGTCCCAAATTACTATTGGATCCCAAATGATTATTGGGTCCCAAATTATTATTGGGTCCCAAATTACTATTGGATCCCAAATGATTATTGGGGCCCAAATTACTATTGGGTCCCAAATGATTATTGGGTCCCAGATTATTATTGGATCCCAAATGATTATTGGATCCCAAATTACTATTGGGAAATGATTTCTGCTCTGGGATAAGAAACTCAGGGTATCCCCCAGGCTCTCATCTGGAGGTGCAGGGATGTTTTTTGGGGCTAGAATGAGGAGTTTTGGGGGGTCTGCAGGGCTGGGAGCAGCTCAGGGGCCTGCAGGGCACCCACCCAGCAGAGGTGAAGCCCTGCTGTGGCAGTGGGAGCTGGGAACACAGGCTCATTGTTGTGGTGCTGGTTAATGTTTAACAGCCCTGGGAAGCCCCTCCTGCCCTCCCTCCCAGCTCTTTGGCAGCTTCCCCACCCTTCTGCTGCCCGGTGGGAATGTGCAGGGGGAACGGCAGTGCTGCAGGTGTCCATCCTGCCAGGATGGGCTGTGCTCTTCCCAAGCATCCTTGGAAAACGCCCGGGTGCCTGGAGGGGGATGCTGGAGAGGACAGTGGGGGCTGGGGAGAAATAAACACCAAAATAATGACTCATGACACACACAGAACCACAGAATTCCAGAATGGTTTGGGTTGGAAAGGCCTTTTAGCTCATCCAGTGCCATGGGCAGGGATACTTTCAGCTAGTCCAGGTTCCTCCAGCCCAGCCTTGGACACTTCCAGGGATCCAGGGGCAGCCACAGCTTCTCTGGGCACCTGTGCCAGGGCCTCATTTCCCTCCCAGCCAGGAATTCCTCCCCCAGTTTCTCTTTGGAGCCTGTGCTGGGTTGTTCCCCATCCGCAGGCACATCTCCAGAACAAATGGCCTTCAGCCATCCCTGTGCTCCTGGACAGTCCTTCTCTCGCAGGAATGGCCCAGGGGCAGCCCCTGATGGTCCCAGAGGGATGGGGAGACCAGCTGAGCTCTGGGGCCTGCTGTGCTCCTTCTGGGACTGCCAGCAGCTCCAGGGTAGCTCAGACTGGGAATGGGGTGCCAAGGGCGGGATAAAATCATCCTCTGCCGGTTTTCCTTGCAGATTCTGGCCCCACCAAACACCTTCTCACCAAACATCTTCCCACCAAACATCTTCCCACCAAACAAACATCTTCCCACCCAAACATGTTCCCACCCAAACACCTTCCCACCAAACATCTTCCAAACAAACACCATCCCACCAATCATCTTCCCACCAAATATATTCCCACCAAACACCTTCCCACCAAACAAATTCCCACCCATCCTCCCACCAAACATCTCCTCACCAAACATCTTCCCAAAAAACATCATCTTCCCACCAAACATCTTCCCACCCAACACCTTCTCACCAAATATATTCCCAACAAACACCTTCCCACCAAACAAACATTTTCCGACCCAAACATTTCCCACCAAACATCTTTCCACCAAGCATCTTCCCACCAAACAAACACCTTCCCACCCAACACCTTCTCACCAAATATATTCCCAACAAACACCTTCCCACCAAACATCATCTTCCCACCCAACATCTTCTTAGCAAACACTTTCCCACCCAACATCTTCCCACCAAACATCATCTTCCCACCCAACATCTTCTTAGCAAACACTTTCCCACCCAACATCTTCCCACCAAACATCATCTTCCCACCCAACATCTTCTTAGCAAACACTTTCCCACCCAACATCTTCCCACCAAACATCATCTTCCCACCCAACATCTTCTTAGCAAACACTTTCCCACCCAACATCTTCCCACCAAACATCATCTTCCCACCCAACATCTTCTTAGCAAACACTTTCCCACCCAACATCTTCCCACCAAACATCATCTTCCCACCCAACATCTTCTTAGCAAACACTTTCCCACCCAACATCTTCCCACCAAATCCACCAAACATCTTTCCACCAAGCATCTTCCCACCAAACAAACACCTTCCCACCCAACACCTTCTCACCAAATATATTCCCAACAAACGCCTTCCCACCAAACATCATCTTCCGAAACAAACATCTTCCCACTAAACACCTTCCTACCCAAAATCTTCCCACCCAACATCTTCCCACCAAACAAACATCTTCTCACCAAACATCTTCCCACCAAACACCTTCCTACCCAAACGTCTTCCCACCAAACATCATCTTCCCACCCAACATCTTCCCACCAAACAAACATCTTCTCACCAAACATCTTCCCACCAAACACCTTCCTACCCAAACGTCTTCCCACCAAACATCATCTTCCCACCCAACATCTTCCCACCAAACAAACATCTTCTCACCAAACATCTTCCCACCAAACACCTTCCTACCCAAACGTCTTCCCACCAAACATCATCTTCCCACCCAACATCTTCCCACCAAACAAACATCTTCTCACCAAACATCTTCCCACCAAACAAATTCCCACCCAACACCTTCCCAACAAATATCTTCCCACCAAACATATTCCCACCAAACACTTTCCCACCAAATACCTTCCCAAAAAACATCTTCCCACCAAACATCTTCCGAACAAACATCTTCTCACCAAACAAACATCTTCTCACCCAATATCTTCTCACCAAACACCTTCCCACCAAACAAACATCTTCCCACCAAAGACCATCTTCCCACTCAAACATTTTCCCACCAAACACTTTCCCACGCAACATCTCCCCCACCCAGCCCAGCCTCTCTGGAGCTGCTGCCCATCACGGGGCTGGGATGCAGAGTCCAAAGAGCTGAGAACTTGTCCCTCATCATCTTCAGAACCTCCTGCAGGGCAAAAACAACCCATGTGGGGCCCTGCCCTTCTTCCCCTGTGAGGGCAGAGCAAGGAGGGGAGGGCTAAAACTGTTTATTTCACCTGAGCATCAGCATTTTCAGCATCTTCAGCATTTTCTGTGTCCCAGGGGGCTGCTGGGGTGCAGTGGGGGAAATCCAAGCTGGTGAGGAGGTCCTGGTGTGACAATGTGGAGCATGAGGGGGCCTTAAACCCATCAGGAGGATTGTGGGGGGTAGAAAAAAGAAAAGTCCTGACACCAAGGACTTGATGTTTGTCATCCATGGGAGACTTGGGTGCTCGAGGCTCCTTTATTTTTAGCTGGATAATGGAGAGAGTGACGTAGGAGAAGGCAGGGCTGTGTCTGCTGAGATATTCAAGTTCCTTATTTGTAATTTTGTAATTCCTGATAAAGAAGTTCTGGATATGCGGGGGGTTTTTTACATATATTTATGTATATTTATATATGGGTGTTTATTTCCCATCCATATTCTGGTTTTATATATATATATATATATATATTTAAAATTGCACACAGGGAAGGAAATATTGCAAATATTCCCTCAGCTCCTTTTGCAGAGGAGCTTTAAGCTGTGGATGCGACACCTGGGGACACAGTTTAGTGACAACCTTGGCAGTTTTGGGCAGGGTATTTGGACTCCATGATCCTAAAGAGCTTTTCCAATTCCACAGTTCTGTGTTTCACCTGGTGCTTGGCACCTCCAGCCCACAGCTTTTCCCATCCTGTGCTGGGGTCATGCCTTTCCCCACACCATGGAGGCAATCAGAGATCTCTGTGACCTGTCCCTGTCCCCGTTAAATTATTGGCTCCCAAATTATTTTTGGACCCTAAATTATTATTGGGTCCCAAATTATTATTGGGACCCAAATTATTTCTGCTCTGGGATAAGAAACTCAGGGTATCCCCCAGACTCTCAGCTGGAGGTGGCAGGGATGCTTTTTTGGGGCTAGAATGAGGAGTTTTGGGGGGGTCTGTTTGCCTGGGCACCCCAAATTTCCAGCAAGCCCCGAAGAGGGAATGTTGCCCATGGGGTGGGAATGTTGGGTGTTTATCCAGCCCCTGTTCCCAGCAGCCTCAGCCAGGTCATGTCCTGGTGATCCATTAACCAAGGGGGGAGAGAGGCCCCTGTGCAAACCTTGGCATCTGCAGCAGAGCTGCTTGGAAAGCAGCCAGTGCTGCTCTTCCCTGGCCATCCACACACAAAAAAGAAAAAAAAAAACCAAAAAAACCCCCAAAAAACCCAAAACCCCAAGAATTCATCAAAAATGGAGCCATTTCATGGAAGTGCTGGTGGCCAAGTGCCACGGTGAGGGAGCGGACAAGAAGGGAGCTGCAGTGACCTTGAGACAACACTGCTGGGATGGATCGTGCTTGCTCTGAGATGGCTCTCCCCTAGGAATTCTGGAAGGAATTTTGCATTATTGGAGGTGTGTAATAAAATTTGGGCAGGCCACAAAGGGGGATTCTCCATGCTGGGGCTGTTTTCTCGCTGGGTATCCACAAATTCCCAGTATTGGTAGCCCAGGAATCCCAGGAAACTCTCAGAAACGGCAGCATGAGAAACCTCATCCCATTTTCCCCCCTGCTCCCAAGCTGCTGCCCCCTTGGAGCTCCCGGCGTGAGGAAATGTGCAGGAAAACTGGAGCATTTCTGAGGATCTGAGCTCCCTCAGTCAAGACCTGGCTTGCAAAGAATGTGGGTAATTTATGTGTGGGTAATGAGGAGAGGGAGAGCAGCAGGCCAAAGGAGTTGGTGTCTCATTCCCCTCAGCCCTGCTCCCGAGGCTTTGCCCTACCCAGAAAAGCTATTCCTGATTATCCCAGGGGGATTCATTCACATGGGGACCCTGCTGAGTCCTCCCTTTTCCTTTAATCAACCCACTGTGGATCCAATTGCTAAATCAGAAAAAAAAAAAAAACAACCCAAAAATTACTTTTCTCCCCAAATTCCCCCATAACCTGCATTCTTTTGCATCCTTGCAGATCCCAGAC
>NW_005054637.1:151914-158600 GCF_000277835.1 Geospiza fortis | reverse complement strand
ATACACTACAGACTGCTCCTTTGGAAAACAGCAGAGACAAATCCAGCTCCCAGGTCCAATGTAATAACTCACTCTCCAAACCCCTCCTGGTGCTGGCAGAAAGCAGAAGCCCTGACACATTTATTTGGGAATTTTTTATCCATAGAAAAGCCCTAGCAAGGGCAAATATAGACCTTTTGAAAGAAGAGCTTCAATAAACAGATTTATTGCGTGGAACAGCAGGAGGAGGCCTGGGAGCTTTGCACTGTGTGGCACAAATTTCAAAAGGAAAATCCTTTAAAAATTTCCATTTTGGGTGAGAGGAGCCTTGGCAGCTTCAGGTTGGGAAAATAAGGCAGGGAACCCTGCAAGGCTCAGATATTTTAATTTTCCCCCTCTCTCTGTCTCAAAAGGGGATGATTTAGGGTTTTTTTTAGAGCAGGGAGGGGTTAAGCCTGACCCTGAATTCCTCACTCCATCCCCAACACCACATCCATGGATAACGTGCCTTTAATTACTGTTAATTACTTAATCGTGCTCTCCAGCTCTGCTTAAGACTCTGCCTTAATTGCTCACAAACAAGCTCTGGACATGCACAGGGTGCTATGGAGACAGCAACTCCCCAAATCCCATTCCCTGCAGGTTTGGCCCCTCCTTCCCCACCTTTCCCAGCAGTTACAACTCCCAGTGTTTGCTCCAGGTTTTCCAGGTGATTTTCAGGCTGCCCTGATGGCACAGGGTCTTGCTCCAGGCTGCTCTCACCTCCTTGGGGATTCACTTCCAGCAGCTCCAGGGGGACATCCCAAGAAATGGGATGGGAGAGCAGAAATGGGAAGCAAGAAGAGAGGATGAACCCCCAGCCCTGGCCGAGCTCTCACAGCGAGCTCTGTGAGAAAAGAACAGCGTGGAAAATTCAGTTTTAAGCCCAGTTTTAATTCAGTTTTAAGCCCAGCCTGCCCAGGCCAAGGCCCAGTGTCTGAGAAGAGGGAAAGCAGCAAGTCCTCGCTGTGGAAGAATGGCAAGGAAATCGACTCCTGGGGCAAAACAGCGGCGGAATCTCCAATCAACAGCAACAAAACCAATCCCAGTCACGTTTCCTCAGCCAGGCTGCTCACCAGACACGATCTTAGTGGGAGGAGGAGGAAGAAATACAAGCTGGAATTCCTATGGGCAGAGCTGAGCAAATCCATGGATACGTCAAGCACCACATCAGCCAAAACACAGGGAAGCCCCATGGCAACCATCCCCAGGGTGAGACAGGAGGAGAATATCAGAATCACCAAATCCCAGGAGAATTTGGGTTGCAAGGACCTTAAATCTCATCCCATTCCACTTCTTCCAGGGCAGGGACACCTTCCATTGTCTCAGGCTGCTCCAAGCCCCATCCAAGCTGGCCTGGGACACTCCCAGGGATGCAGGGGCAGTCACAGCTTCTCTGGGAAAACTGTGCCAGGGCTTGTTCACCCTCCCAGCCAGGAATTCCTTCCTCAGTTTCTCCTTGGAGCTTGTTGGGGCAGCTCCCAGTGATTCCAAATGTTCCAGGTGAACTCCAAACCCTCTCCAGTTCATCAAGTGTTTCACATCACACTCCTGTCCCAAACACCTCCAGGAAAATCCTTGCCTGCCCAGGGGATTGGTGCAGGGACAACCCTGAAAAGCCAGCTCCTGGGAATTTCACCCCGAGCTTTGTGGTTTAGCCCAAGTTCCACATCCTGGGGGGAACTTTTCAATGCTGAGGAGCACGAAAAGTTCCCTCTCAGACGTCAGAGGGGGAACTTGCAGCCCTCTGGGCGATGCAGCAGGTTGGAAAGAATGCTAAGATTGCTTAGCCTTAAAACAAAACAATCCAAAACAACAAACCCGAACTAAAAATGAATTCCCGAGTTTTCCTCCTGTTTCAGGATTTTGCAAGAGCTCGCTGGAAGTGGTTTTGTCCCTTTTGTCAGCAGAAGTTACACCAAAAGTTGAGCTTCCGAGTGAAGCGGGGCAGTGAGAGGAAGCAGAGGGTGACTGCAGGGACCTGAGGTTTTCCACCCACGAGGCCCTATAAACAGATAAGACCCTGTTCTCCCAGTGGTTTGAGCTTGTCCCTGCCCCACTTTGAGAGCTGCACCCCACCACTGTGTGTGTAACAAGTAACTCAAACCCCTGTCCCGAGGGTGAGGTTCTGAGCCGTGAAATTCCCAAAGTGAAGAGTGAGAAATCATCAGGAGTTCTGCTCCTTCTCCGAGGTAAAAAGGAGACCTGGAACGGCAGCAAGTGTGGGAAACCCCCGTGGGAGCCATCCCAGCTGATCCAAATGAAATTCCAGCGACCATTTCACTCTGCTCTGGGAGACTTTAACTCCCATGGAAGAGCAATTCCCACAGAGCACAGAGGGATGAGCTCCCCCACTCTTGCTCAGCTGTTGGAGAGGAGGGGAACCAGGGATGGAGGGTGATAATTAATGAATCTGTGCTCCTTCACCCTGACCCCTTGGATATGGAGGGAGAGGGAGAAGCTGCCAACACAGACGAGCAGGAGCAGCCTCGGGAATTTGGGATATTCTCCAGCCCTCATTGTCCAGGTGTAAACCTGAGAGATCCTGTGCAGGAGCAGCCTCAGGAATTTGGGATATTCTCCAGCCCTCATTGTGTGTTAGCCCTGGCTCTACCAGGTGTTTAAACCTGAGAGATCCTGTGCAGGAGCAGCCTCAGGAATTTGGGATATTCTCCAGCCCTCACTGTCTGATAGCTCTGGCTCTGCCAGGTGTAAAGCTGAGAGATCCTGTGGAGGAGCTGGGAAGGGAAAGGGAAGGACTGGTGAGACTGGGAAAAGCAGGATTCCTGTCCTGGTGTCACTGGGGATCCCACCACCATCACCCCAAATCCAAGGGGAGATCCAGCACATCTCCCCAGCTCCAGGGAAGGATACAGATGAGATTTTGGGATGGGCTGGGGGGAGCAGCACGTCCCCAGGGCAGGGGGTGACCCTGGTGTTGCTATAAGGGAGACCCCCCTCATTTCCCAGCCCACTGGGCAGAGGATGGACGAGCTGAGGGAGCCCTTGGTGGCATCTGGAGTGGCCCAGGGAAGCAGGAAACCCCTCCTGGTGGCCCACAGCCCCCTCCCTGAGGAATTCCAGCTATGCAGGGAGCAGAGGTGTGAAAGGGAAAGATAAACCCCATAAATCAGGCTGTGGGAGGAGGAGGAGGGCACAAGTGCACAGAGCTGCAGGAGGATGGCACAGGGAAACCCTCCCCGGGCAGAGGGAGGGGGAGAGGGAGGGGAGGGATAACCTGGAGCAGCCTGGAGAGGGGGACTGGCCAGGGAAAGGCCATCTCAGTGTAAAAATCCCAACAAAACAACAACAAAACAAAGAGCAAAATGTAGGAGCAGTGAGTTAAGCATAGAAATAAAAAGCCCTCAAAATACCATTTTACTTCAGTTTCAGTCTGTTTTTTTAATATTACTGCCATAATGGAAGATGGAAGGAGACGCAAGACTGTCCTTGAAGAACGTTACGAATGAAGTATTTAAAACATGTAATTGTTTTTCTGTCTAGACAGGAGAACCCCCTAGGGCTGGAAGCTCCGTTGTGCAAGCATCCATTCCTGTGAATCCAGCTTTCCATATGGGATGGATGGATAGATCCATGGAGGGATGGATCCATGGATGGATGATGGATGGATGGATCCATGGATGGATGCATGGAGGGACAGATGGATGGATCCATGGATGGATGGATGGATGGATGGATGGATGGATGGATGGATGGATGGATGATGGATGGATGGATGATGGATGGATGATGGATGGACAGGGATGGATGGATGGATGGATGGATGGATGGATGGATGGATGGATGGATGGATGGATGCATGGATGGATGCATGGAGGGCTGGATGGATCCATGAATGGATGGACAGATGGACATCTTGGCAACTTAGCTGGTGACCTGCTCCCCTTTCCTGAGCCCTTCAGGAGAAAATGTCTCCAGGCACATTTTTGGGACACGGGAGCAGTCATAAGCTCCTGGTGAAAATCCATGCTGGTCCACATCATGTGTGAAAAACCCAAAGAGATGCTCTGGATCTCATCCCACCTGCTCTGGGGCACCTGGGGAGGGATGATCCCAAGAGATCCCCAGCTTCCAGAGCAGGATACTGAGAGCCAGCTCCCGTGCAGAGTGAGAAGGGAAACGTGAGCCTTGTGGAGGAGCAGATGGGAAATGTGACCCTTGGGGCCACCGAAAATGAAGAGGGAACTGCGTGGTCTCGTGGCTCTCAGCTTCATTCCACGCAGAGGGGGATCTTAAAGTGCACCATCCTCATGCTGAGGAGCTCTAGGGCCTCTGGGCAGTGTCCCCAGCCCTGGCAGAGGAGCTGGAGCCTCGCTGACATGGAGCGCCCACAAGCCGTGCGAAAATAGGTGGCTCGCTGGAGGAGAAAGGGAAAAAGCTAAAAATATCCTGAGTGAGGGAAGAATTCATCACTCACTCGCTCTCCCAGCTCTTATTATACATCGCAGAGAGCTGTCACACAAACCCCTGCCACGGAGAGAGGCCCAGGCGTGAATCACTCCCCGTGAGATATCCAAGAATCCAGCCAGAAACAAAGAGCAAAATGTCCCAGATAGGAACCCAAATGGACCCAGATAGAAACCCAAATGGACCCAGACCCCAAATGTCCCGACCACCAGCTCCTGTTCATGCCCCTGTGATCACCCAGGAGACACTCTGGCCTTTTGGGAAAGATATCCAGGGGCAGAGAAGAGAGATCATCCCCCTCTGAAGGACTTGTAGTTCAAAAAGGCTGAAGGGGAGCAGCGACCAAAGCCCAGGCACCACCCCCAGCCTAAAAGAGCAGGGGAAAGGGGTTTTTGGGATGCATGAAATAGAAGAGAGAGGGGTCAGCATGACAAGCCCATCTCCCTGCCTGCATGGGCTCCCACTGTGCCTCATGTGACTTTTCCAGCCTGCATCTCCCTGTTCACAGCCAACTCGTGGATTTATGGAATCCCAGAACGGTTTGGGTTGGGAAGAACCTTAGAGATCATCTCATTCCAACCCCCCTGCCGTGGATAGGGACATCTGACTTTTGCCCTTAGCTCCCTGATGGAGAGGAGGAAAGGATCAGCTGAAAGTTAAAGTCTGAAGGTCCTGGGGAATGAAACCTGTTCTCCACAATCCTGGATCACAGAGAGTGCTGGACACTGAGATAAGGCAGATGCCTGGAATAACCCAAATAGCTGAGATAAACCCTGTCTGGGCCTGGCACATCCATCCATCACTGACCTGGGGCCAGGAGCCTGCTCTGGCCTGACCCAGACCCCAGACACTGCAGCCACTCCGCCCTCCAGACCCCAGCGCTGCTCCCGGCAGGGTCAAGGTCTCAAAACCCCCAATCCACGTACAGGAGGGTGACAGGGGCTGAGCCTGGTGACTCTGAGCTCTGCTGGAGCAGCCAATTCCCCCCTGAAGGCAGCAGGCTGGGGTTCAGTGGGTTCTGACCAGCCTGGCACACAGGGAAGGGCTGGGGCAGTGACCAAGGTGGGACACCAGCTGTGCAGGGGAGATCTTTGCTCATGTGACACCCCCGAGCCAGTGGGATGCTGCTCTCCAAAAGGTCAGGAATGGGCTGTGGAGGGGGCCCTGCAGGAATTTATTCCCCCTGATGAGCTCATGTGTTGGCAGGAGAAAGCTGCAGATGAAGCTGCGTGGTTTTCTCATCGGTCCCATCCGTGCAATGCTGCCCAGTCCTTTGCTCCAGGTGGAAAGGATAGTGAGGGCCTGTTTTCCAGCTTCTCCTCATTTTCTTATCTCTTCTCCCACTTCCTCAGAGCCTACCAAGTCACCTCTGAAACAGTTCATCACCGTGCCAAACCATTGCCCTGAATAACCCTGGTTAAAGCCAAAGCTGGAGCCCCACAGCTCCCCTGCCCTGGAATTCCAAGGGTGGAGAGCCCTGGGAAGGGAGGGCAGCTCTGCTGGCAGCACAGAGGGGATGGATGGGATGGGAGAAATGGATCAGAGGTGCCTCTCTGCCTGTTTTGGACACTCTGGTGCCTCCTGCAAGGAGAGGCTCAGGGCGCAGGGCAGGCGCCCACAGGAGGCTGCAGGAGCCAGCAAGCTCTGCTCCTGTCATCATTCCCGCCGGGAAAAACAGCTCCCAGCACTGGGAACCTTAATTGGGCTTCCCTCATAAATCACCTTGATGTCACCCAGCTGCAAGCTCTTCCCAGGCTGGCATGCAGAGGCAATCTCTGCTTTCATCCCACTCCTTTCTTCCCCTGACCCCTCAGAGCCTCTGTGCCCCAGCCCCCAGGGACATCCCAGGAGCCCTGTTCCTACAAGAATGTCAGCTATTCCAGGTTGTTTTGCCCTGTTTTGATGCTTTGAGAGACACTTGCCTTGCTAGCAGCCAGCCACTGCACCTAGTTTCCCCTCCTGGATTAGTCATTCTTCCCAAATTTCCTTCTTTTGTGCAGGGATTCCCTCTGTTTCCTGCCACAGGCTTCATTTTCCCCTGTTCTGTGAGCACTTGGAAGTATTTGTACTGCCAGGGAGGCTAGTTCATCTGTTCAGCTATTTTTATTCCTCCTGCCGTAGCATCTAAAGAATTGTTTTTTTTCCAGAATAATCTCTGCAGGTCAGGAAGGGAAAAGAAATCATCTCGGACACAGCTGAACGGGTTCAAAGCAGTTTCCTACACACCAGGACCCCAGCAT
>NW_005054637.1:142209-151904 GCF_000277835.1 Geospiza fortis | reverse complement strand
AAATCTTTAAGATTGATACTCCATGACTCAGTGATCCTCGTGGGTCCCTTCCAAATTCAGGATATTCCACGATTTAAGTGGCAGAAATTCAAAATAGAGTTCTTTGAGACATCAGGTGTCAATGCTGGAACTGGGAGGGGGGGAGAATACACTGCACCTCTGAGGACTAAAGGGTTTTGATTTCTTTCCAGAACTATTAAACCTCAGCCCAGCATCCCACAAAATTGCTCCCGCTCTCAGCATGCCCGGGCCTGGCACCAGGAAACAAGGGAAGCTGGAACGAGGTGATCTCTGAAATCCCTCCCAGCCCCAAACCATCCTGCCGTTCTCCGCTCGAGCCTCTGCAAACACAAATTCCTTCGGAATCTGTAAATATTTCTGGGCTCAGCTCATTCTCCGCGGCCGGATCGGCATTTGGGGGGTTGAGGCTCCCTCCTGCTGCTCCTTGGAGGCAGCAAACCCAGCCCTGCCCACCGAGTGAGGGATGTGGGGAGCATCCCTCGTGCCCTGCCTGCAGGGACACGCCTGGAATTCCTGCTCCAAGCCAGGGGCTGGCTGCTCCCGGCAGGGCTGTGCCCAGGAGATGGAGCTTTGCCAGCTCCCTTTCTGTGAAAAATGCATGTATTTTATGATTGGCTTTTCGCAAATATTGAAATTAATGTTATATGCGTTGTGTTAGAAAGTAATGCTGTATTAATTCTCTTAAGTAGTGTGTTAAATATAGTTTTAGGTTAAAAAAAATGTTTAAATAGAAACGATGCTATGTAGGATGCTTTTTTTAAAGAAAGGACTCGCAGCGAGATAGCACCTGTGTTTGAATGGAATTTATGCATCATGGATGAGGTGTATGAATATGCAACAGGCTGTTGCTTTTAAGGGTTAATCCTCTGTTAACCTGGGTCCTTTTTCGGGCTTATTTTGCCCAGAAAAGGTACCCAGACTGTCCATAACTCTTTGTTCTTATTGTCTCATATTGTCCTAATTCAATTTGTCCAAATTGTTATCACTCTAATTGTGTTTACTATTTTTTTAACCATTTTATTACCATTAAACTTTTAAAAATTTTAAAAACAAGCGATTGGCCTTTTTCACATTTTCCCTGGCTCCTTCCTCTGGGCTGGGTCTGCTCCCAGCAAGCCCCAACACCTCCCCTGTGCCATCCATCCCTGCTCCAGGAGGGATCCCAGCTCCACAGGGAGGGATCAGCCCTCACCTCAGGGGTGATTTCACAGGGGACAAGCCCCACATTGGAGCAGCCTCCTCAATTTCCTCTGTGGGTGCTTGTAAATGCTGAGCACGAATGCCAAGACGCGTTCTCCGCATTGCATTCGGCCAAAATATCCCCAAAATATCCCTGTTCCTGAGGGAGAACATTCCCCTTAGGCTTGCGCTGCACATCTGGGCCGGGAGGAGAAACAGCAAATGTGGAGTTTTCCTGGAGCACAGGAGCCTTTTCTGGGTATTGTTGATGCTGCCTCTCATTTGTGGGGCACGTCTGAAGGTCTGCCTTGAACACCCCAAGCTTCAAAATGCTGTATTTGTCCTCACAGTAGCTTCCAAAACACGGTATTTTCCTTCATAGTTGCTGTTTGGAAGATGGTGCACTCCAAAGCTTCTTGAAATACGTTTTTTTTTTTTTTAAACATATAAATAAAAAGCCCTTAAAACACCATTTCACTTCCATTTTAGCCTATTTTTTTAAATATTGCTGTCATAATGGAAGATAGAATGAGACACAAAAAAGGTTCTAAAAGAAAGGTGTTTGGAAGATGGCCCATCCCAAAGCTGCTTTCAACACCAGTGAGGTTCAAAACTCGGCTTTCTGTCCTCGAGAGTGTGAGGCTGCTGGTTCACAGGAGCCCTTCCAGCAGCTCAGTGACCCTTGGTGGGAATTGGAAAAATAAAAACTTCCACAGACACTGAAGGGTTTGGTCTGCAGCCTTGGGAGAAGCTTGGGTTGGTGTAAAAATAAAATACACAGACATTAAAGCAGAAAACCCATAAACTTACATTTCTGTAGCTGAAAGTAAGAATATGCCTTAAGTGAGAAACTGTATTGATAAGATGGTGAAGGGTTTATAATGTAAGAAAATGTATTGATAAGATGGTGAAGGGTTTATAGAGTAGGAAACTGCATTGATGAGCTGGTGAAGGGTTTAAAAAGTAGGAAACTGTATTGATAAGATGGTGAAGGGTTTATAGTGTAGGGGTGTCATTGTGTGGAGCAAACTGAGAGTTTAGAGGTTATAATGGCAGTATTTGTGTGTACATGTGATAATATTCCATTAGATAAAAATATCCACAGTGCAGTAGAAGTAAGTAAAGGTGATCAGTTAGAAAAGCAAAATAAACTTTGTGGCAACTGCCCGTTGGACTAGGAAGTTCTATATTGTCTTGTAACAAAGGATTTGTGACTACTTTTGAGCTATGGCTGACTGCTTGTGCCTCTAAAATCTTACAGCTGCTGAGACTGATGTTTGTCTGAGAAATAAATCCTCCTGAGCCTGAAAATAGTGCCATCCCTTCATCACCAGCAGTGACAACAATGACCCTTGGTGGCCTGAGCCCCCCAGTCTGGCAGAGCTGGTGAGGGGCTGTGTTCCAGCTGCAGCTCCTCCTTGGATCCCATCCTCACTTCCAGCTCCGCCCTGGGTCCCATCCTCACTTCCAGCGCCTCCTTGGATCCTATATTCACTTCCAGCTCCTCCTTGGATCCTATATTCCCTTCCAGCTCCTCCTTGGATCCTATATTCCCCTCCAGCTCCTCCTTGGATCCTATATTCACTTCCACCTCATCCCTGGATCCCATCCTCACTTCCAGCTCCTCCCTGGATCCCATCCTCACTTCCAGCTCCTCCTTGCATCCCATCCTCACTTCCAGCTCCTCCTTGGATCCCATCCTCACTTCCAGCTCATCCTTGGATCCCATCCTCACTTCCAGCTCCTCCCTGGATCCCATCCTCACTTCCAGCTCCCCCTTGGATCACATCCTCACTTCCAGCTCCTCCCTGGCCAAGTTGAGGTCAACTCTGCCTCTCCCTCCTCATTCACACAGCACATCAGGGTCAGATCCAGCCTCGGACCAGCCCCAGTTTTTGCCCCTTCCCTCCTGTTGTCACCATGAGGGGTCTCCAGTGAATATCCCATCTCATTCCCACCAGGACTCATCCCAAACCTTCTGGGCCTGGGGGTGTGTGGCCAACCCAAAGGAGCTGTCTGAGCTCTCTCTTAATCCTCCTCTGGCCTCTTCCCTGTCCAGGGCATCACCTAAACCCTGACCCAGCCCTGGTTGCTCCCCCAGCCTTTGATCCTTCATTCCCAGCCTGGCAGATTCTCCCCATTAGGAATTCCAGGCCTCAAATTGCATCGAGAGCCAGGCCTGCACCTTCCCCTGTAATTTAGCTCTAATTAATAATGCCCATTTATTATGAACTGTTTTCAGCTGGGCTTAGGCTTAATATCAGCTGGTTATTATGCAGAGGCCAGCAGGGATTGTTTTCATCTCCTTTGTTACCCATTCCAGCCATTTTCCCCCCTTCCCTGCTGACAGATGCCCACAGAATGTGCAGGGTCAGCATAAAGGATCCCTGTGAGGGAACAACGGGGCTTTCAAAGCCACCAAACACCCAGGGAAAGCCTCCCCACCTCCCCAGGTCAGTGCCCAAGGCATGGGGACAAAGGAAAATTCCCCCCCCCTAGTTCCACAGGAGAAATGCAGTTTGTATTTTTTTTTTTTACTGGCACACAAAAAAAACCCTGTGATTGAGGGTGGAAATTACCCAGGAGCTATTTTGAAAGAACTGGGGCATTTTCATGCTCTTTTCCCATTTTCCATTAGCTCATTTCTGGCTTTAAGAAAAAAAAAATTAAAAAAAAAAAAAGAAGAACAGAAAGAGAAACCTTTCCTTCTACTTCCTTTTATTACATTTCCACCCCCCCACTGAAAAAAATAAAAATAAAAATAGGAGCAATGAAAGCACAACACCACAAATCCAAGAAAACAGCAATATTTAGGAGAGGCCTTCAGAGCCTGGATAAAAAAAAAAAAAAACAAAACAGAGAGTTGAAGAAGGAAGAGGAAAGGTTGAAAAAATCAATCCCAACCATGAACCTAAACATGCCAGCCCCACCAAAACCATGTCCCCAAGTGCCACATCCACACACTGAGCCCTTCCAGCGTTCCACCACAGCCCTGGCCAGGCTTTCTGGCCAGGAAATTTCCTGGGTATCCAGGAAATTTCTCCTGGTATCCAATCCAAACTGTCCCTCCTCCAAGCTGGCCAGGGGCAGTGAGGGTGAAACTCCTCAGAGCTCCAGGTGGGCTCTGGAGCCAGCACCAGGCACCAGGACAGGCAGGAGCCTCCACTGCAAAGGGTGACAGTGACAATTTGAGAGGGAAAGCAGCACTGGCAGGGGTGAGGAGGAGAACTGAGGCATGGCAAAGCCCCTTGCTCCTCTGCTGGGCGGGGAGGAACATTTTGAGAAAGGTCAGGAAGTGCTGGAGGAGCAGAGACATCCCCAAGGAGCGATGCAATGTGTGAATGCAGGTAAAAAAAAACAAAACAAAAAATAAAAAAACAGTTACAACTGCTCAGGCTTGACATTTCCCCCACCCTTAGGGGATATTTCAGTTCAAGGGGATATTTCAGTTCACTGCTGCTTGACAGTTGTTGTGAAATTGGAAGCTCTTGCCACATTTGGCGCTTTCTGCTCCGTGCTTTGCTCCAAGGTTGCAAAATCGGCCTCTGGTTTTTGGTGGGGAAAGGAATCAGCACTCCAGAGTTTCCAGGACTCCAAATCCCACCTTGCTCCCAACTTCCCTTCACCCCAGGGGTGTGGGGGACACTAAATCTCCTTAAAACCTGGAGTGACTCAGGCAGAGGTCCCTTAAAGCAGGTGGGGATGATGGGGACATCCCAGGCACGGGCTGTGACCCCTGGAAATGGGAAATAATGGGAAGGAGGGAGAAGTCTGTGCATTGTTAAACTGTGAAAAATGCCAATCGCTTGGTTTTAAAATTTTAAAGGTTTAATAGTAATAAAATGGTTATAAAAATAGTAATATAATTAGAGTAATAAAAATTTGGACAATTAGGATTTAGGACAATATGAGACAATAAGAACAAGGAGTTACGGATGGTCTGGGTACCTTTTCTGGGCAAAATAAGCCCGAAAAAGGACCCAGGTTAACAGAGGATTAACCCTTAAAAGCAACAGCCTGTTGCACATTCATGCACCTCATCCATGATGCATAAATTCCATTCAAACACAGGATTCTGTCTGGGCAGTGTCAGCTTCTTCCTCTGAATCCTGACAGCGTCTTCAGGGCTGAGCAAGGTGGGAAGAAGTTAGTTTCTTCTGATAATGGAGCAATAAATTCTCTTTCTCGGAAAGATTCAGGTGTCCTGTGGCTGCTATCTCAGTGAGAGTACTTCATTCCTCTCTTTAAAAAAAAAAATCCCACATACATAGTTCCTATTTTAACTACAAAAGTTACATTTTAACTACAAAACTACACTTACCATACTATGAAAACGTTAACACAGCACTACTAATCAATACAACATAATACATATAGTAAATACCCCTGCACAGCCTGAGAGCTGCCCCGGGACAATTACCTGGAGCCATCCAGCCAGGAGCTCTTCCCTGCAAAGAGCCGCGTTTGCTTTAATTACTCTCATTTGGAAGTCAATTCAGAGCAGCTTTCCTGAAGATGCCTGCCCGGAGCAGCCCCCGAGGAGCTGGAAAACAACAGAAACTGTTTTCAGTTGCACATCAGCCCCCTCAGGCTTGAGGAAAACAGCGGAAATGCATCAACAAAACACTTTAAAGATGTTTCCTAAAGCTGTTTGCCCCAGCTTGCTCTTACCCAGGATTTCAGCACGGGCAACTTCCCGGCCCTCAAGGCTGGAAAAAAGTCAGAGACCCATCACCATCATCATCATCATCAAAGGATTTGGGTTGGGAAAGGACCTTAAAAGCCATCCAGTTCATGGGCAGGGACACCTTCCACTGTCCCAGGCTGCTCCAAGCCCCATCCATCCTCCCCTTGGACACTTCCAGGGATCCAGGGGCAGCCACAGCTCCTCTGGGCACCCTGTGCCAGGGCCTGCCCACCCTCACAGGGAGCAATTCCTTCCCAATATCCCACCTAACCCTGTCCTCTGGCAGTGGGAAGCCGTTCCCTGTGTCCTGTCACACAAACCATCAATATTGGATGCTGCTGGTCCCAAGGGCTTTTTGGTAGCCAGGAGCAGCCTGACTGATGCTCCAGCGTGTTTTCATCCACAGCAGCTTGGGCTACCAAAGCAATGGCTGCCTGTGGCCACAGCAGTTTATTTTGGGAGGTTTGGAGGGTTTAGAGAAGAGCAGCAGACTCGCAAGGAAGGGTTTCTAAAATATTTTCTAGCACTTGCTATTAAAAAAGAAAATAAGCTGATGTGTGGTATTTTCTGGGGTCCCCGGTGGCAGGAAGGAATGAACCAGACTGCATGTTCTTAGAAGGCTAATTTATTATTTTATGATCTATATTATATTAAAGAATGCTATACTAAAGAATACAGAAAGGATGCAGACAGAAGGCTGCAAGAATGATAATGAAAATCTCATCACTCTCTCCAGAGTCCTGACACAGCTGGCTGTGATTGGTCATTAAGTTAAAACAATTCACATGGAACCAATGAAACAATGACCAGTTGGTAAACAAGGTCAAAGCCACATTCCCAAGCAGCAAAACACAGGAGAAGCAAATCAGATAATTGTTGTTTTCATTTTCCTCTGAGGCTTCTCAGCTTCCCAGGAGAAGAAATCCTGGCGAAGGGATTTTTCAGAAAACACTGATGTTTCAGCAAAATATCACTACACCAGGAAAGAAAAATCAAGAGCAAGGCAGAGCTGTCCCCTTCTCTGCTGCTCTCCTCTTCCCCTCTGAATTCCCTGCGAGCTGAAGCAGTGACTTCCACGCTCTCCGGCTCTCCTGGCTATAAATCCATCAGGTTTCAGCCACTCCCCAGCCAGACTCTGAAAATAAGCTCTGCCTGGCCCTGCAGGTGACCCAGAACAAGCAGCAGAGCAGGGTTTGGATCACAGCTTTTAAATCCTGGCCCTTTTAAAGGCTCCTGCCAGCAGCCCTTGTCACCAGCTGATAACCAGAAGCCAAGGGCTGGATGCGGCGCCGGTGCCCTGGAACGCCAGCCTGTCCTGCAGGGAGCAGATGGCAGCCTGGATCTGGGCACCACCTCGGCTTGCTCAAGGCACTCCAAGTGTCCAAGCCCTCTCCTGGCATGCATGGACACATTTCCCACCCAGCAGGAGCTCTGCAGCAGCTTTGCATTGTCCCTTTTCCCCACTGAGGTAAAATCCAGGACCGCTGGAGCTGCGGTTCTGTTTCCTGACACACACGTGTGAGGGACAACTGCTCACACTTTGAAAATTTAAAAAGGTTTATTAAACCCTGACAAAAATACAACAAAGGACTACATAAGTATGAAAAACGCCAATCGCTTGTTTTTAAAATTTTAAAAGTTTAATACTAATAAAATGGTTAAAAAAATAGTAATATAATTAGAGTAATAAAAATTTGGACAATTTGGATTAGGGCAATACGAGACAATAAGAACAAAGAGTTAAGGACAAGTCTGGGTACCTTTTCTGGGCAAAATAAGCCCGAAAAAGGACCCACAGGTTAACAGAGGATTAACCCTTAAAAGCAACAGCCTGTTGCATATTCATACACCTCATCCATGATGCATAAATTCCATTCAAACACAGGATTCTGTCTGGGCAGTGTCAGCTTCTTCCTCTGAATCCTAACGGCTGAGCAAGGTGGGAAGAAGTTCATTTCTTCTGATAATGGAGCAATAAATTCTCTTTCTCTGAAAGATTCAGGTGTCCTGTGGCTGCTATCTCAGTGTGAGTCCTTTCTTTAGAAAAGGTATCTTACATAGCATAGTTTCTATTTAAGCATTATGTTATAACCTAAAACTATATTTAACACACTAGTTAAGAAAATTAATACAGGATTACTTCCTAACACAACACATATCATATTCATTTTAATATTTGCAAAAAGCCAATCATAAAACACACATTTTTCACATAAGGGAAAATTCACAGTGCTGGGAACTGCCCCTTGTGCATACCATGTGGCCGGTTCATCTTCAAGACAAGTGCTCAATCTTTTACACCCCTGGGGGTTGGATCAGCCAGCCCTGGCCCTCCCAAAGTCTGTCAGTCAGCTCTTCTTTGCCATTTATCAGTGCAGACTGCTTTCCTGTAACTGGATTGAGGGTCAGGTGTTGCCATGCCTCACCCCCTAAGCACCAAGCTTTGCCATTCCCAACTGCCCCGTGCAAGGGACACGTGTGCAGCTTCTTTGTGCCTGTCCTAGACAGCCCAGGCTGTCTGATGGCAACAACACAGGGGGGAAAGGGAACTATGGGGAGAAGAGAGGGCATCTAAACTGCAATAACATAACTATACATCACTAAAGCTTTTCTTAATATTCACACAATAGTTTTAATTGCGAGAGCCAATCGTGTCATGATCCATCTATAACATGTGGAATCCCCACGGCAGCAGTGTTTCCCTTTCTCAGAGGTCTCAGCCCTTCCTCAGAGCAACTTCCAGGGTCAGAGTGGCTGGGTTTGGGACATGGGGACAGCACACTGTCCTTGCATCACAGACAGGGCAAAACAGGCAAGAAAAGCAACAAATGGAAAGGGTGAAATCCCCCACCTCTCTGTTGCCCAGAGCAGCTGTGACTGCCCCATCCCTGGAAGTGTCCAAGGCCAGGCTGGATGGGGCTGGGAGCAGCCTGGGATAGTGGAAAGTGTCCCTGGAATGGCAGGGGGTGGAATGGGATGGTTTTGAAGGTCCATTCCAACCCAAACCATTCTGGGATTCCATGGCAGACAAAGCCTGGCCATTCTGCCTCAGAGGGGAGCGGGCATGGAAATGTGCCCTCCGGCCTTTCGCGTCCCTTCCCTTCTCCAAGGCAGGGGCTGTTCTGTGTTCTGCTCCCTCCAGCTCCCCTCTCCCGCCCTAGCACGGGGAGAGCTCCTGAAATAGCTGCTCCTGAGCCTTTTATTTGGGATGCAAATCACTGCTACTCTGCAAGAAGAGCTCTCTCTTGGAGAGCCATCCTGCCAGACCTGTTCCGGCTGATTTCCTCACAGAGCTGAAGCCCTGCCCATAAAAACCTCCGGTTACAAACCAGGCTTCACCCCTTTCCTTTCTCTATCATTCCAGACCCGTCCCCCTCCACATTTGTCTCCTTTTATTTCCCTTCCCTCCCATCTGCATTGCTGCACTCTTAATAAGATTTATGGCTGAGCATTCTCCGGCATCCAGGTGATTCCGTAGGCACTTGCTGGTCCGGTTTGGAAAGCAAACAGCTCCAAACAGCTCCCCTGACCATTCCCCCCTGGCTCTGCTACCTGAATTCCCTCAGGCAACTCTGAGGAAGGTAAATATTTGGTCCCGGCTCCAAAGCTTTAAGGGTCCCCTCTCCATGGGGGGAATCTGGGCAGGGTTAGGAATGCCCTTTCCCAAAGCCCTTTCCCATGCTGTGGATTTGCTGAGGATCAGCAGAGCTGGGGAGGAGGGGAAATGGGAACAGTGAAGAATTTTATCATATTTTATGATTGGCTTTTTGCAAATAATAAATATAATTTATATAGATAATATATTAGA
>NW_005054637.1:140686-141916 GCF_000277835.1 Geospiza fortis | reverse complement strand
TATATTATAAATATATATTTATATATAATATAAAATTGGGGTTTTTTAATATAAAAATATATATAAATACATTTTTTTTTAAATTTTAAAAATAAAAATATCTGTTGTGCTTGTTTGGTTGTGCCTCCTAGAGGGCAAAGCCTTGTTCCCTGCACTTTCTCCTCTCTTTTTGCGGGTTGTGATATTTACAGGCCACCTTGGGGACGCTGTTTGGTGGCTGCACTCGAGCTGAGAGGGCTTTTCCAAGCTCAGGGATGCCTCTGTGATCTTGCTCCTCTCTGAAAAATCCTGTCGGTTTTGCTCTCTGTGCCAACTGCCCCTTTGGAGGGATTATCCATGCTGGGATCTCCCTGCAGCCGGGACTCCAGGGGCAGCTTTCCCTTTCATGGACGGCACTCCCTTGGAAGGAGCGCTTGGCAGCAGATGAGTGAGCAACGAGATGGCTCCAATCCCGTAATTTAATTAGAGATCTATGGAAGTGCCCAAGGAAAAGCCCATTTCCTGAGCAAGCTGCAGTGCCTGGGACCCTCCCAAGCTCCCCCCAATTAGAGAGGTCTGGAGGGGAGGGGAAGGGCAGGAATTCTGGTTTCACCCCACAGAGGCAGGAGGTGGCAGTGGAAATCTCAGCTCCAGGTCTCCTTCCGTGTGGGAGAAGTTCCAGGCCTCCTATTTTGCAATCAGGAAAATTAACCCACAAACACCAGAGGTTTGTGTCCAAAAAGGAGACAGAGGAGTCCTGTAACTTTATTTGAATAAAGGCAGAGGCCATGGGGCATTCCCCTGGGATCTCTCCAATTTTTGGAGGATGCAGCCTCCTTTTTATCCCAATTTCCCAGCCTCATTTCCCTTCTCTCTTTCCCCATTGGCTGAGGGACTTGAGAGGTTCAGACTTCCCAAAACACCTGATACCAGAGATTTCCCTCTAATGTACAACCCTCCCTTTTCATTTGTAATTCTTATGGAATTTCGGGGTTTTTCTTCTCCATTGTTTCTTTCCTCTTTCAATGTCCCATTTAATCTATCAGCCAACCTAAAGTTTATTTGTAAAAGCAAATATCTTTTTCCATTCCCCAATCAGTGGAATCCTTCCCAGTTTTTTTCTTTTATCTCCCAGTGCTGGTTTCATCTCCCAGCAGACCCACACCTGGTTTGGAAAGACAAATCCCTCATTCCTCTCACGAGCAAAAAATGTTGGCCAGGATCTGCTGCAGAAGGAGGATCAGTTCAGCA
>NW_005054637.1:133867-139845 GCF_000277835.1 Geospiza fortis | reverse complement strand
GGAGGTTTTGCCTGGATTCCGGCAGGATCAGCTCAGCAGGAGGTTTTGCCTGGATTCTGGCTCCTTCCTGCCCCACACATTCCTGGTACCACGGTTCCCAGGAGCCTCCCAGGGGGCTCAGCCAGGCACAAAGGCCCCCTGGTGCAAACAAATTCCTGCCGAGCAGCAAAATCCCAGCAGCACAGTGCCTGATGAACAAACTAACAATCCCTGGCTGCTGGCCACCCGTGCAGCAGGCCCCAGCTTGCAGCAGGAATCGCTGCCCCATTTTGTGCTCCGGATGCTCCAAGGTGAAAGGGAGCTTTGTCCCAGAGCCAGGGATGCCTCAAGCTGGCAAGCAGCTCCTCCTGCACCAAGCCCTGGTGCCAGGACAAAGGCAGGGCTGGGCATCCCACTCTGGGCTCCTCAAAGCCTTGGCCAGCTCCAAGGGGAAGGGGGGAATTCTGGTGTCTCACTGCAAGTCCTGAGCAGTGACCCTGGAGACACCCTCTGGAAATGCACCCAGGGGAGAACATTATCCCCTGTTATTGCTGCTTTTAGGAATTATTCTCCCTGGTCACAATTCTCCCATTCTGAACTGTGTTCCTATCAGCAAACTTCTTGGGGCAATAAGCTCTAGAATTGCCAAACCTCTTTGTAACCTGCTAAACTCCTTCTTGTGCTCCAATATTCTCTTACAAGTCTGATTTAGGCAGCAACCTCAAGGTGACCTCTGAGGACAAACTCAAATGCCCTCAGGAGATGCCACCATCCCCGTTCTACAGGAAATGTCATTATCCCAGTGGCACAGGAACACCCCAGGAGATGCCACCACCCCAGCCCTACAGGAACACCCCAGGAAATGACATTATCCCAGTGCCACAGGAAAAGACTCTGAGGGCCAGAGAGAGATGGGAAAACTTGGCTTTCAGAGCTGCTCCTGGTTGCAAACAAAAAAAAATGGATTTTTGTAAATCCAGGGCCAGCACCTGCGGCTCAGGTGCGGTGATGCTCTTGGCTGTCCCCCACAGCCCAGCCTGCCCCAGCCTGGAAAATCAGCACCAGGCACAGGCAGCCCTTGCTGATCCCAGGGCACAGCCTGGAAAGGAGCTGCTCTCCTGCCATCTCCCTGAATTTCTGGGTGCCCCTGAAGGACCATTATCACTTACAGCACATTTCCCCAAAGGATTGCCCTTCTGCTTCTCACTTCCTTCCTTTTCTCATGATTTAGGTAAAGGGTAAATCATGGTTTGCCAACCCAGGCAGGAGGAGATTGCTCTTATTTAGCCAAGGCTCTGCACCTAGGTGAGTTCAGTGGCCTGGCCTTGGAGCAAAGCTGTAGGAAACCACCTCGGTATGTGTTGATCCCACTGCTGGTTCCCAAGGGATTCCTGGGTGAGGGGAGGCTCTCAGGGTGTCCAGCTGCCCCAGGCAAACCCAGATCTCCCCCAGCTGCTCTGCAGAGCACCAGGCAGGGCTCTTCCCACCAGCTTCCTCTTCTGCAGAGGGCTCTGTGTGCAGCTATAGCCACAGAGCAGCTGCAACATCCCTGTCCCCAAAATCCCCCCGGTTCACCCTGCAGGCAAAAGTTTTCATCCCATAAAATCATACAGTGGTGTGAGTTGGAAAGGACATTAAAATCATCCAGTGCCACCCCCTGCCATGGGCAGGGACACCTCCCACTGTCCCAGGCTGCTCCAACCCCATCCAGCCTGGCCTTGGGCACTGCCAGGGATCCAGGGGCAGCCACAGCTGCTCTGGGAATTCCATCCCAGCCCCTCCCCACCCTCCCAGGGAACAATTCCTAATTCCCAATCTCCCATCCATCCCTGCCCTCTGGCAGTGGGAGCCATTCCCTGTGTGCTGTCCCTCCATCCCTTGTCCCCAGTCCCTCTCCAGCTCTCCTGGAGCCCTTTAGGCTCTGAGCTCTCCCTGGAGCCTTCTCAAGGCGAACACCCCCAGCTCTGCCAGCCTGGTTCCAGCCCTTGGAGCTGCAGGGTAGCGCCACATCCTCCTGCTTTGACCCCAGGGCTGCACACAGCTCTGCAGGTGGGGTCTCGCCTGAGCAGGGCAGAGGGAGAGAATTCCCCCTTCCCTGCTGCTGCCCAGGCTGTGGGATCAGCCCAGGGCACGGGGATTTTCCGGGTTGCAATGGCTGGGGACTGCTGAGCTTCTTAGCAAGTCCTTCTCCTCAGGGCTGCTCTCCATCCATTCCCCACCCCAGTCTGTATTTCTGTGTTCCTGTATTTCTGTGTTTCTGTATTTCTGTGTTTCTGTATTTCTCTATTATTTCTGTATTCCTGTATTCCTGTATTCCAGTAGTTCTGTATTCCTGTATTCCTGTGTTTCTGTATTTCTGTATTCCTGTATTCCTATATTTCTATATTTCTGTTTTTCTGTATTCCTGTATTTCTGTATTCCTGTTTTTCTGTATTTCTGTATTCCTGTATTCCTGTATTCCTGTATTTCTGCATTCCTGTATTCCTGTATTCCTGTATTTCTGCATTCCTGTATTTCTGTATTTCTATATTTCTGTATTCCTGTATTTCTGCATTTTGGTATTTCTGTATTTCTGCATTTTTTTCTGTATTTCTGTATTCCTGTACTCCTGTATTTCTGTTTTTCTGTATTCCTGTTTTTTTTTTTTTTGTATTTCTGTATTCCTCTATTCCTGTATTTGTATTCCTCTATTCCTGTATTTCTGTATTCCTGTATTCCTGTATTCCTGTATTCCTGTATTTCTGCATTTCTGTATTCCTGTATTCCTGTATTCCTGTATTCCTGGATGTCTGTATTCCTGCATTTCTGCATTTCTGTATTTCCATATTCCTGTATTTCTGTATCTCTGTTTCTCTGTGCTCAGCTCCCAGCCTGCTGGTGCTGGGATGTCCCTTGCTGGGGACCCCTCAGTGTGGAGCATCCCTCCACGTGCACTCCCTCCTCTCTCCAGGGAATGCAGGCTGAGGAGGGAGCTCAGGAGAGGTCACAGCACCAGGCAGGGATGTGGAGAAAATGAGATTGGTGCTCCTGCTGTGCTTCAGGCTTTGGGTGAATCACAAAGTGACTCGGCTGCTTTGAGACCCAGGGCAGCTGAACAGCTGAGGGGACTTTGGCACTTTGTAGCCCTCAGTTCTCTTCTGTGCTGTCTCCTGATGTTAACAGGGGTGGGAATTTGGGAAGAAACCCCTCCAGGAAGCTGCAGCAGCCATCAGAGATGGACTTGAGCTCAGTGGTCATTCCAGAATCCACTCCTGGAAAAGGCAATCCTGGAAGGAAGCAGAGCCTCTGGAGCCTGCAACACCTAATTATAAGGGAAGCTGAGGAGAAAGAGGGGAAAAACAAAACCCACCAGGAAAACAAAGGACATTTCTGAGCAATGATTGCTTTACCACAAGTGCATTGCCATCCAGCCTCCAAAACTTCTAGAACAATCCCACTCCTGTGTCATCTTGTGTAGTCTCTGGAGCTAAACAGCTGCTTGTGGGAGGGATGCTGCCCTGTCCTGCTCAAAGCAGTGGATTTATCCTGTCCTTTCCTGCAGGAGGAACAGTGCAGTGGTTTCTGGCAGCAGTGAGGAGCTTTTTGCATCCATCTGCCCAGGGAGCAGCCAAACCTGCAGGGAGAGCTGCCAGGAAAGGAGCTCAATCCCCTGGGATGCAGCAGGGCATTGGAAAGGTGAAATGGGAGATCCAAGCAGGGGGAGATGCAGCTATGGATGGCCTAGAAAAACATGGAGACGGAGGAGGAAGAGGGAGCTAGGGAAGGGAGCATGTCAGCACCAAGTAGATGAGGCAGACGTGGGAAAGACAGATGGAAAATCTTTCCCAATGGAAAGGTGTTTCCATCGGGAGGATTTCCTCCTGGCATCAATCAGGGACAGCATAAAGCATCCATCCAAGCCCAGAGCTCCTAACTGGGGCTCCCAGGACAAGATGGGCCACTGGGGAGGCTGCTTGGGCAACTGAGCTCCATCTCTGTGCCCTGGCAGAGCTTTCCTGCAGGAAGCTCTGTGCCCCCGAGGGAGGGCACAGGGAGGGGACAGGGGCAGGAGCCAGCCCACCCCGGGAAAAAACAACAATCCTGTCTGGACAAGAAAGAGCCCGGGGTTCCCAGGCTTGCCTGCAGGATCTGGGAGGGTGTGCAGGGATGTTATCACATTCCAGGCTGAGCTGATGATATCCATCTTCCCCCTTCACCGGGCCTGACCTCAGCAGAGGCAGGGGCTGTGCCTTGCTCACTCAGGATGACTAAAGCAAGGTTTGATCCAGCTCCAGGATTGCACACACACCACGCTCCTTCTCCAAGGAAAGGGCTGGGGGCGTGGGGTGGATTTTGGCAGCTTCTCTTTGCCCAGATCGAGGGCAGAGACAGCCATGTGAGAAATGGCCTTGTTTTGTTTTATAGCTGTGCTGAGAGGTTGATGTTTGTATTCACTGTGGCCATCCCATGCCAGGAAGCTCCACCACAGGGCTTCAAAAAGAGACTGGGAAGATGAAATTGCACCAACTTTTAATGGTGCAGAGAAGGACAGGGACAGCCCCAAATGGGGTGCAAAGAAATAAAGCCCTTAATTTTCAGTGTTCCTCTCATGCTAAAATTCCCTCCTTTAGCAGCTGAAAATGCTGTTTTTAGGGGATAACACCAGAAAGTGCCTTCCTGCAGCTCCAGGATGCTCAGAAGACGGGAAAGGTTTTTGAGCACTGGGTTTTCACAGCTCCCACCTTCACAAGCCACATCTTAAGCACAAACAAGCCAAGGCTGGGGAGTGCTGGGCTGTTGGGTGACCTCCAGTACCACTGGGCTGGACTGGTCCCCGTGGGGAATGCACTAAGGGACAAAAAGAGCCCGGGTACCTCTGTGTGCAGGCCAGGGCCAGCCTGGTAATGAGGCAGCAAATTCCCACTCCAGAGCCTGCCTGGGAAAAGGAACTCAGGAGGAGCTTACATCAGGCTGGGCCAGAAGTGTCTCCATGGCTGGAGGAAGAGCTCCTGGCTTGTGTCAGGAGGCCAAGTGACTCAGCTGTGGTGGGTGGGGGCAATGGGAGAAGGGGATGTGGTCAGGGAGCAGGGCATGAGTCACCAAGGAAGGGCATCTGCTGATAACAGCTGGATAAACTCACAGCAGAGACGTCAGGTCTGCTGGGGAGAACATCCCAGCGGGAAGGGGGATGGAGACAGCAATCCCAGCAAGCAGAGCAGGGGAGAGCTGTGAGAGCCTGGCATGGGCTTTGCCTGCTTGGCAGCTGCCTTGGTTTGAAAAGCCAGGTGTCTGCTAAGGAAGGCAGGAGCCTCCCCTGAAATGGAAAATGTGAGCCCCCTAACTCCAAATTGTTATAAATTTGAAATTAAGGAGAGAAAAGAGAAGAGAGAAGAGAGAAGAGAAGAGAAGAGAAGAGAAGAGAAGAGAAGAGAAGAGAAGAGAAGAGAAGAGAAGAGAAGAGAAGAGAAGAGAAGAGAAGAGAGAAGAGAAAAGAGAAGAGAGAAGAGAGAAGAGAAGAGAAGAGAAGAGAAGAGAAGAGAAGAGAAGAGAAGAGAAGAGAAGAGAAGAGAAGAGAAGAGAAGAGAAGAGAAGAGAGAAGAGAAAAGAGAAGAGAGAAGAGAGAAGAGAAGAGAAGAGAAGAGAAGAGAAGAGAAGAGAAGAGAAGAGAAGAGAAGAGAAGAGAAGAGAAGAGAAGAGAAGAGAAGAGAAGAGAAGAGAAGAGAAGAGAAGAGAAGAGAAGAGAAGAGAAGAGAAGAGAAGAGGAGAGACGAAGAAAACTGCCCAATGAAGAGAAGAGAAGAGAAGAGAAGAGAAGAGAAGAGAAGAGAAGAGAAGAGAAGAGAAGAGAAGAGAAGGAGAAGGAAGAGAACTGCCCCACCTCTAACAGATGGGGACAGAACACACACCCCCAGCCACATCTTCCAGCCTAAGACAGCAGCTTAGCGGGGGCTCAGGATGAACGTTTTCCATGGCCTTGTGTCTCACACTCTGTGATTTCACTGTTCTGGGCTTGGGGTCAG
>NW_005054637.1:133417-133823 GCF_000277835.1 Geospiza fortis | reverse complement strand
GGACAATTCCCTCCCATCCCACAAGACACCAGTCCTGCAGACTCCTCTGTGGAGCGGTTCCCTACAGGAATGCTCTTGGGCAAGAGACGTGGGACAGCACAAATCCATTTGCACTCTGCTGCTGCCTCCTCTCCTCCACTACCCTCAAAACCTCAGCTCTGAGCCGTCAGAGATCCCACTGAAGAAAATGAGGGAGAAGGAAAGGCACAAAGGAGCCACCTTCACCTGGTGGGAATGACACAGGGGATGGGACCTACAACTCCCAAAAATGCCCCTGGCAGCAGGTGAGGAACCTCAGGAAGGGATATGGGCCAACGTGCCCAGCAAGGAGACGGAGGATGAGAATTCACTGCCAAGTCCCTGGGACACTGTGGTGGTGCCCACCAGCCTGAGAAGCCATGGAAAA
>NW_005054637.1:131251-133407 GCF_000277835.1 Geospiza fortis | reverse complement strand
CCTGCTGGATCCTTTACCACACATTAGTCAGCACCGTGGAGAATAAGCGCAGCCAGAGTGGGATCACGTCTCCATGACCTAATCCCTGCTCTCCACCAGTGTCCGGCTCCCATGGGGCTGCAATCCTCCTGCAAACCTATCCTGCCCTCCCTGGGAGCTGACTAACGGGATGTGTCATGGTCACAAGGCTGCTCCTCTGCATCCAGCACTGCTGTGGCACTTCCCCTTCAGCTGGGAAATTGGAGAAGCAGCGTCCACGTGGCACAGGAGCAGTGGGGGAAGAGGTGCCAGGCTGCCAACAGCAGCTCTGTCCCTCTGTGTCCTTGGGGACTCATCCAGATGATCCTGGTCCTGTCCCACAGCTCTGCCATTGTTGGGATCTCTAGCTGCTCAGAGTGACCCCGAGATAAGTCAGAAAGTCTCTTTTCCCAGCCCAGTGCTCAAAGAAGGAGTCAGAGCTCTTAATTTCTCAGTCTCAAGGTTGTTGATTGTATCTTATCTATAAAATTCTTTCTCCTGTCCTGCCGAGGTCCGCTCAGCAAGACAGTCTAAGGCGCTCTGCCTGCCCCGGGGCGGTGTTATCTTTTTATACTAAAAACTGCATGTACAATATTTACAATGACGCTCCAATACCTTTAATCTATGTTAGACAGTGAGCTTCTACTCTAAACCAATCTAAAAGTGCCAACATCGCAGCAGAAGATGGAGGCCAAGAAGGAGAAGGAGAAAGGCTGGACATGCCCAGATCCCTCCATCTTTCCCCCTGAACCCCCATTCTAAAAACCCCAAAATCTACTTTTCCACCCCGTGATAACTTCACTATTATTCTACCTAAACTGTTGTGGCTTGCTGATCTTCATATAAGGTTGGTAATTTGCTCCACGGGTCATAATCAAACCCACAGGTGTTTTGGGCTCTGTGCCAGGGTCTCTGAGCCCCCTGGCAGGGGTCTTGGCTGCTCAGGACAGCCAGAGGGATGTTTTGGGTCCTGACATGCCATCGCTGAGAGGGCACCACATTATCCAAGGGATGTGCTTTCTGTTGATCACAGTGCCAGGGAGAGGGATCCTCATGGGAGAAGGGTGAGGATGAGGCCATGGGCACCATCTTTGGCACAGGAATTGGGGTGAGACCAAAATTCCTGAGCGTGGGGAAGCCACAAACCGCCAAGCTTAGTCAGCAGCGTGTGGGGACATCAGCCAGCTTCCCTGCAGGGAAATGTTATCTCCCCACGATCCCGTGGCAAGGAGGAAGGGATCCATTGCCAGGAGATGGGCTTAAGAGCAAGCACAGGCTAGGAGGAGCTCAGGAAACACAGCTTTCCCCTCATCCCTGTGCCTTGGCGTGCAGTCTGACCACATCTGTGCAGCTGTGTCATGCCAAGCACAGAACCCAGACACTGCCATTGCCAGCAGGTTTCCTTCTGCTCTCCTGGGTCAGGACCTGAAGGGATAAACATGAGGCCTCCTAAAGCTCGTGACCTGCCCACTGTACAGGCACTTTATCCATCCAGGCCAGATTGCAACTCTTGTGTTTTTTTCCCCCATGCTTTGCCTTAAACGGAGGAATAATCTGTGATTTGGAGCATCCTTTAGCTGTGTATCCTGGAGCAATCCCCCATTTGCTTCCAGAAGTTGCTAGTGAATGTTTCCCTAAGAAAACAAGGCTCCTGCTGCTTCTGCCTCTCCCAGTGCCTGAAGTTCTCTGTCTGGATGTGTCCATTGGCCACACAGACCCAGCTGCATCCTGATCCTCCCATCTCAGCCTGGATCATGGAATCACAGCATGGTTTGGGCTGGAAGGAACCTTAAAAATCACCCCCTGCCATGGGCAGGGACACTTTCCACTATCACAGGGTGCCCCAAGCCCTGTCCAGCCTTGCCTTGGGCACTTCCAGGGATCCAGGGGCAGCCACAACAATCTGGGCAAAGGAGGCTCAGTTACTCTCAGGAATAATCCTATTAAGCACTACACACCAGGAGTGAATTGCTTTGTGTCAAGCCTGCATTTGCCAGCGTGTGCTGTAAATAAATATTTGATTAAGGTAATAACCCTGGTGCAAAAAAAAAAAAGATTTACATTACCACTTTTGAGCTGAACACAATATCTGGTGCCTGCATGTTGCAAAAATTAGGCCCTCCCTCCAAACACTCGGA
>NW_005054637.1:128439-131241 GCF_000277835.1 Geospiza fortis | reverse complement strand
TCACAATTGTGGGAACCACAATTGTGGGAATCACAATTTCCCACTTTGTGGGAAAGCCCATGGGACAGAGGGAATTGCCAAGCACTGCTGAGAGTGCACTTCTCACCCCCAAAGGCAAAGGGTGAGCAGTCCTGATCCTGAACCTCCTGCAGAGAGCAATCCCACCAGTGCAGGGATGCTCCAGCATTACTCCTGGCGCTGGGAGCACCGAGTTCCACAAATTAATTACTCCAGTATTACCCCCACTCCACAAAAACCAGCGGGATCATTTCCTTGCCCAGGCAGCCCTAATGATGCTCCTGTGTGGCAAGCTGGGAAGGGAGGGAGCAGGGAGATTCCAGGTTTGGAGAGAGGCTGGAGCCAGCCGAGATGGCTGCAGGAGATGTTGGTGCTGGCAGACAGGTGTGGGCACGGATGTCAGCCAGGCTGGCAAAGGGAAACCAGCAGGGTGCAACCAGCTCCTCCCTGCCAGCCTCCAGCCTGCCCCAGGCATGCCCTCACACCAGGGCACTGCTTTTCCTGCCTGGGAATGGCAGTGGCATCACTGGTGGGTTCCCAGCCTGCTCCAAGCCCAGCCCACATCCCCATCCCGTGGCACAGTGTCCAGACACATCAACCTCTGCAAACTGTACCCACAGTCAGCTTTCCAATTCCAGCGTCCCCCTGTGCTCCTCCACACCTCTTCCACTTCCAGTTGCTCTCCCCAGGCTGTTTGCTGGACAAGCTGTAGCCAAAGCCTCAGAGGGAGGCAGCAGAACCTCCCTGTCTGCTAAATCCATCTCCCAGCACTGCACTAGCAACATCCTCCTGTGCCTGCAGCCATCCTGCAATCAGCTTCTTCCCCACTTCCTCTTCCTGTGGCCATTCACACGGACCAGAGTCCAGCAAATGGGCCAAGTTTTATTAATAGGGATTAAAGAGATGTTGTTGGCAGATAAAAGATGCAAGCGTACTACCTGCATGACATCACCTCACTCTGCTTCTCCTGAAGGGCCCCAAGGTCTCTCCATCCTCCCTGTGGGACATCCAGGTCCTCTCCCTCCTGCTCTCCACTGCCTCAGCTGCAGAAGCGATCCATGTGCTCCTCCATGTGAGCCCAGCTGATTAGGAAAGATATTAATGAAGTCAGTTCCAAACTGAGTGCCTGAGCACTTCTGTTCGCCTCTGAACACATCCTGTTGTTCATCCTGCTTCCAACCCACTTGAAATTTCGACAGCAATGATCAGGTTGGTTCCCTTCACTGGAAAGGAAAAAAGAAAATCCCTTATCAATAAAATGCATTTTGGCTCCACCTACTCAAGCTTGTGATATCAGTTAGGTGTTTATTGAGCTCTTCACTTGCTCAAAACAGTGTCACAACTCACCTTTACTAAAATCAGTCTTTCTGTCTGAGGAGGAGGCCAGAGGAGCCAAAGCCAGGGGGGTAGAGGCTCAAACTGGACATCAGTCCATGGCTTTGGCTGTGGGTGGCAGCACCTCTGTGTAGGACTCAGCAATGATTTGGGCAAGGAAATTCCCCATTAATAAGCTTTTTGCTTTTTAAAGATGAGCCTGAAGCTGGGTCTATAAACAGAGAATAAATCAGAAAAACCCATCCAAATCAGAACAGGTCCAAAACTCTGCTAAAAGTCAAACCAAACCTCCCCCATGCTGGCAGTAACAAGCAATAACACGGGTTGCTGCTGCCAAGAGAAAATTAGCCCTGTCCTGCAAGGAAAGGAGAATCATGTGTTTCAGGGGGAGAGAAAACTGGAATCTTGACTGTTTGGAAGTCAGCAGCACTGCTGATTGGTGTCCAAGAATGCGTGGATGTGACACCTGGGCACATGGTTTGGTGGTGGGTTTGGCAGTGCTGGGATGGGCTTTGTGGACTTGGAGAGCTTTTCCAACTTCAATGATTCTGTGATTCCCACAGAACAAGAATTCCTCACCCCAGACCCTCCAAAGCTGAGTGGTGACATCGAATAGGGGTGTATTTAACCACAGGGACACTGGTTAAAGCCCACAGGCCTCATCCAGAACTGTTGAGTCTTTGCTTCTTTTAAGGATAAACTGTCCAATTAAGAAATGACACCTAAATTATTTTTACTTTTAACCCAACAACCAACTACCCGTGGCTGCAATGGGGACTTTTTTATCCAGTTACACAAAACCACCCAAACCTATGGAGAAGAAGGAGAAGAAGAAGGAGAAGAAGAAGGAGAAGAAGGTGAAGAAGAAGGTGAAGAAGAAGGTGAAGAAGAAGAAGAAGAAGAAGAAGAAGAAGAAGAAGAAGAAGAAGAAGAAGAAGAAGAAGAAGAAAGAAGAAGGACTAACCTCTGCCCTAAAACCTCCATCTTGCTTTATCTATATTACCATATTCTAAACCCTTAAACTCTAAGTTTTCCACCCGGTGATATCACACACTTCTATTCAAACGCCACACCCACAATTTTAGTTCTAACATTCAATTTTGGAAGCCATCTCCATGGCCTCAGATCAAATGCAGTGTTCCCTTGGGGGTCAGTGCCTCTCAGCACAGAAAGTCTGAAATTCTCAGCAGCCAGGGTTTTGTCCTGCCAAGGGCAAATCCTGTGTGAGCCTTCAGGGCCTCTGCAGCCATCCCTTGGAAAAGGGCAGGGATAAGGGCATGGCTGGACAACACAGGACAGGAGGTTTCACTCAAGAGCAAGCAGATCCAAATGTCCTGAGAGAGAATTTCCCAGGAACTCATTGTGGGACGTGGATGCTGCCACCTCAGCAGCATCTCAGAGGCAGCTCCTTCCTCGGGCACTTCCCAAACACTCACAGCTCCCAGCAGG
>NW_005054637.1:111129-128415 GCF_000277835.1 Geospiza fortis | reverse complement strand
GCAGGCTGGAGGCCAAAGGGAGCTGCTGACCCTTTGGAGATGCCCACAGTGTCTGCAGGAGCTCCCTGGGTGCTGCAGAGGAAGGAGCAGGAGGGTTTTGTGCCTCACCTCCCACAGCCAGCCAGCGCGTCCCAGCGCCGTGATTCACCCACGCTCCCCAACCTGCCAAGGTGCTTGGGCGCCTTCCAGGCTCTGCCTGGCTGTGCCTCGGCATCACAGCAGGCTGGAAGTGATTCCTGGAGACGGGGAAGGAGCTGCTCCAGGCAAAATTTTGGTGCATTAAATGTCTGGTGAAGCCCCGTGAGAGACGGAAGCCACATCAATTATGAGTCGAGGCCTGATGCCCTTCTTCAGCTTTATGGGAATTTCCACCAACTTGCGCTAGGAAAACTGTCTTCTTAGGAGGTGATACAGGAGTCAGCATGGAGGAGAGAAGCCCCAAATATTTGAGGTGCCTCAGAGAAGAAAGCAGCTTGTCCTGCTTTGTTTGATGGTTTTAGAGATGAGCAGAGATCACCCCAGCCTAAAGCAATGCCCAGATGAGGAGACACCATCGTTGGGAAGGATGAAAGTTTGACAAGAAAATCTCAGAGATATGTAGGCTTAGCAGAAAGATTTTTGAATGTAGAATCTGAAGAATAAATAGAAATGGAAGCAAGTTTTGATATAGAAGAAAAGAATTGCTGAGCCAGTCTCACTGGGTAACCAAGGAGGCAAAGGGTGTATTAGTTAGAAGGGGTTTTATGACTTAGAGCAAAGGATAAACCCACCCCAAACAAGATGTTTTTACCAAGCAGAAAGATAGCACAGGCAAACAAGGCAGCAAATGTGGCAAGTAGACAAAAGGTCTCAGAATTTTCCACTGCAAGAAAACTGAAAAACAACTTCTAGCTTAAACTGTAATGTACTAACTTTTAGTGATTGGAGAATAGTAACATGAATATGGTAATTACAGGAGTTATGATAGGCTATAGGGAAAAGTTAAGGTATAGATTGGTTCTAATGTATGAAGATGCTCAGCAAAGAAAAGTATATAATGCATTGTAACCAAAAGAAAAGTATTTAATGCCCTGTAACCAAAGCCAAAGGGTCTCCAGGCCTGCCTGCAGCTGGAGCTGACAGCTGTAGGCACAGCTCTGTCACCCACCACCCTGGACTGCTGGAACGTCTTGGATGGAATAAACTGCATTTTGGAGAGCTGCCTGGAGTCCCACATCCCTCATTCAGGCTCTTACACACCATCCCATAAAGGTAAGACCCAGGAGGGCAATGCCAGCAGCACAATGCCAACCTTGGCAGCCTTTCCCTGGGGTTTGATGCAGAGGCCATTTGAGTTCAGGACACAGAGACTGCAGGAATGATGTATTACAAAGCACCCCTCTTGCTTGGCCTGGCCTTCTGGAGGTGTTGAAACCCTCAGTTCCTCCCTAATCCCTTCTAGCACGCAATTCCAGAATCCATCTTTGACTGCCAAAAGCCAGCATCCAAAGAGGATAACCCAACTTTCCCTATGTATCTCCATGCAAACAGACTCCACAAATGGGGATTAATGGATTAATCCAGTGATCTCAACCAGCTGCAGCTCTGGGGCTCTGCCACCAGCACCCAGCACCTCTCGGAAGGCAACTCTGACCTCCTGGTAGCCACACTTCATCCCCATTTCCAGAAGAGAGGTTGCCACGGCAACAAAAATGGTTTGCATTTTTAAATGCTTCCTCAAGGACGTCCACAAAGGAGAATGATGATCAGGAGAGCACAGGGATGGCCCCAGCCCTGGATGAGCATGCCTGGAGCGAGCCCAGGTGTCCATGCATGGATATTCTGGAGTGCAAGGGCCTCCTCTTCACCCTGCCCCTGCAGAGAAGGCTGCCTGCATGTGCATCATGGAACAGAAGATCCAGGCAGGAAAACTGCTCCTGCTGGCAGCTTGACACAAACAGGGAAAAACCATCACAGCCTCACAAAAAAACCCAAAAAAACCCCCCCAAACCAACCAACCAACCAACCAAACAAACAAACAAAAAAACCAAGGGGGAAGAAAACCAGAACAAAGTATTTTTCTCCAGAAGTTACTAAAATTGACTCCACTGTTCGCATTTAAATGGACAAGGACGTTCAGGCAGCACTCGCCAAGTTTCCTTCCCCGAAAAAAAGACTCGCAGAGAAAGTCCTCTGAGGGATAATTAACTGGCTGGCAGGCAGGAAACAGAGGATAAAAATAAGTGGAATATTTCCGCCGTGGAAGGAGATAATCTGCGGGATCTCTTCCCATGAGTGCTCGGCGACTCACGGATCACAGAGCCGCTCCCAGCCAGCGGCTTTGGGTGCCAGCAGGGCAGAGGGGAGAGCTCCCAGCTCTTGGGATCAGCGCTGAATGTTTGGGTTGGAAGGGACCTTAAAGCCCATCGCCTTGCTGGGGTACCTGTTGCTGATTCCATGATTTCTGGGGCTCAGGATGGGCCCTCCCAGGGGGCTCCCCTGTGTGGGGAGACTCTCCTGGAGCGGTCTTGTGTCAGGAAAGAGAGATGCACCGGATTTTTTCGGTCTTCAGGTTCTTGTTTATTGTTATCTTATCTAAAGTTTTGCACGCTGCCCACACCAGGCTCAGGGCACTGCAAAAATGGCCAACAATCTCTTGTTACAAGGTCTTTTAAGACCAAATTGTCCAATTAAGAACTGACACCTGGATTATTTCTCCTTTTAACCCAATAACTGATCCCAAAGAGCTGCAATGTGGATTTTTCCACCCAATTACAAAATGCCATCCAAACCCGTGGAGAAGGAGGAAGAAGAAGCCTGAAGAAGAAACCCAGTATGACACCCTGTGCCCTCCATCTTGCTTCCATCCACAACACACTAAAAATCCCAAAAACCTCAATTTCTCACCAAGTGACACACCTACACTGCTCTCTATAATCTATTGCACACTTTTGTGGATTCTAGTTTATCTTGAGCTCTAGGAAACTTTCTCCATGAATGAGGGTCAAAGTCAGTGCTCCATGGGGGTCAGGGCACCCCAGAGCAGACAGAGAAATATTCCCTGTGGTGCCCTGGGTTTCCACACCCTCTAGCCCAGATTGCTCCAAGCCCCATCCAGCCTCCAAGGTGAAGCATCCTCTCTTTTTAAAAAAAAAAATTACATATGGGACGCTGAGATGGACGGGGACAGGAAAAAGAAAGCAGCAACCAGCAGGTTTAAACCCAACATTTGTGCTGCTAATTGTTTTTAAATCCCCACAGTGTCCTGAAGGTGAGAATCACTCCACCGCGCCTGGGATGAATGCAAGCAGTGCAGATTGTCCGTGTGTCCATCCAGGCAAAAACTCCAGCTGGGATGCACAGCCTGCATCCCACCTGCCTGCCTCCCTCTGGTGTTCATGGATCCCTCCCACCCTGCCAGCTTTGGAATTTCCTCCTGGCTCTCAAACCAAGCTGAAACCACACCCTGCCTACGTGGACTGCGTGGCCCTGCCGAGGGCTCGGTGCCTTTCTGTGCCTCTGGCTGGGCCAGTGGTGGCTGCAATAATTACAGGGGAGCCTGTGGACCTCGGGGGAGGCACAGGGAAAAGACAGACTCGGTGGAAGAGGAGCTGCATGCTGTGGGAGTTAATAATGCAAAAAGGGGATGAGGAAACCTGCGCCGTGCTGTCTGGAGAGTCAGAGCTGTGCAAAGGCACCTGGCAGGGGACACTGGTGGCAGTGGAGCCATGGCCAGGCCAGGAGAGGCATATGGGAGAGTTGGACGTGCAGCAGGAAAAGCACAGCTCAGGCACCAGCATTGGCTTGAAGGGAGAACAAGAGCAACACAGGAAGGACATGGAGAGAGCCCAGAGGAGGCCATGGGGATGCTCCAAGGGCTGGAGCCAGGCTGGGAGAGCTGGGGGTGCTCACCTGGAGAGGAGAAGGCTCCAGGGAGAGCTCAGAGCACCTAAAGGGGCTCCAGGAGAGCTGGAGAGGGACTGGGGACAAGGCATGGAGGGACAGGACACAGGGAATGGCTCCCACTGCCAGAGGGCAGGGCTGGATGGGATATTGGGAAGAAATCCTCCCTGTGAGGGCAGTGAGGCCCTGACACTGTCCAGAGCAGCTGTGGCTGCCCCTGGATCCCTGGCAGTGTCCAAGGCCAGGTTGGACATTGGGGCTTGGACCCCCTGGGACAGTGGAAGGTGCCCCTGTCCATGGCAGGGTGGAATAAGATGGGCTTTAAGTCTCTTCCCCCCCAAACCATTCTGGGACTCTGTGATCCCCAAGCCTGACTGCGGCAGAGGCCACGGTGGGAGCTGTGGTTTGGAGTTTTGATCCACGTGCACTGCAGCGTTGGGAATGTCCCCAAACCCTGGTGGCTTGCTGGAGATGTTTTAATTGGTCCCAGATGTTTGTTTCCTTCTGTTTTCTAGGCTTCCATGGTTTGAAAGCTTCCTTCTTCACCAGCAGCCCTGCTGGCAAACCTTTTTGACAAAAAAAAGACCCTTTTGAAAGGGCTAAGAGCAGATATTGAGCCAAGGTTTAAAACCCAAGCAAACAGACAAAATGCTGCAGACTGGGAGCTGTGGGGCTTGTGGGATGTGGGAGAAGAAATCTCCCTCTACCAGTGCAATCTACAAGTAAGCAAACTGCAGCCTGCAGCCCCCAGAGATCCCCCAGCCACCCCAGCACACGTGTTTCTGTCTGTCCTGCTGCAAAAGCTCCACATCTTCCCTCCTCCCACCCACCGGCTGTCCCTGCTGCAGCTCCCAGCCTTTCCCCAGGGCCTGCTCACCAAAGGATGCTCTTCCCCCAAAAGAAACACTCTCCTCTCTGCTCAGCAATGCTCTGACACCAGAGCTGCTGTCTTGGGATCACCAAAGTTGGAAAAGCCCCCTAAGATCACCGAGTCCAGCCTTGCACTGCCAAAATTCAGGACTAAACCGTGCTGCCCAAGCTCTGATTTTTGCCTCTCCATCTGCAAAGAGAGAAGCGCTGAAGCAAAAGTTTTGCCAGCAGGTCACTTTTCTGCCTGTGTTGGTGGAGGTGGAAGGGTTAAGGCAGGCTGGGGAACAAAAGCAATGGGTTTACTAAATGAAGCAGCAAATCCCACTGTTTTCTTTCCTGCCCTTGCTGGAAAACATTTGCCTACTCTCCTCCCGGCTTCCATCAAAAGCCCTGCAGGAAATCAAACTGTTGGGATCTGCTTTTCTGGCTGCAGTGGTTTCTAACAGGTCAGAGCACTGTTTAGCCAGCAGCAACCTCCTCTTCCCACTCCCTCCACACCTGCCATGGCAGGGGTTTCACACCCATCACTGATCAACGCTTTTTCTTCCCCCTGCCTGACCCACATCAGGTTTCCCACCCTTAGGAATGCCCTCAAGGGTGGCTGAGGCAGAGCAAGAGAACATCCATGAGGAATTCCTGCATCCCCTGTGGCTCTGAAATCGCCAGCTCCTGCGGCCACCAAGCTTTTCCAGCGCTTGCAGGAGAGAAATGGGAAGTTCATTTCCAAGGAAAAGCAGCGGGAATCCTCGCTCCCTGTGTGCTTCTTCCTCTGCTAAAGGAGCCATATGGCAGCACTTAACTGCACTCACTGTGCTGGAATGCCTTGGCCTTCTGGCTCTCTTCTCCAAGGCTGCCCAACTGTGCGATTGCCACCAAGCTGCCACCTGCCTGCCTGGCATTCACTGTGCCCCTCCCCGGGCTCCAAACTTCTGCAGGCAGCTCTGGAGGGCTGCACTTCATTCCCAACCTCGGATTTAGAGTGGTGTAGCTCGGTGTGACCACCCACAGCACCGTGGTGTAGGCAGGTGTGTTCCTTCCAGGTCACAGTCTCCCCATGTTCTGTGAGCCAGCATTCAAGGCCAGCTCCTCCTCCTCCTCCTCCTCCTCCTCCTCCTTCTTTTCAGACCACATCATGTGAGTTCTTGTTGTCTCCTTTGGGTCAGGAGGCTTGAGAATGACTTTTCCCCTGTGTGGCTTCTACCCTCTCCAAAATGAGTGAATTCCCAGGCAGAAAAAGCCAGAAGGAAAATCCAACAAACCTGATAAGGAGTTTAGGGGAACATCTGGCAGTTCTGTGTCATGTCTGATCCCACATTCCAGCTCAAACCACGGGATGGGCACCATGCTCTCCTCTGCCCCAGGAGCACAACAAAGTGTCCACAGGGCTCCTGGGCAGCAGCTGATGGAGCAGAAGCTGCTCCTCTCCTCTGGGTCACCTCCTGCAGCCAGCTCTGCTGAGAGGAGACCTGTGAGGAGCACCTTTGGCACCTCTCACCATGGGATTCTCCTCAGTGTGTCTTGTGCAGGATCAGGAACTGGAACTGATCATCCCTGTGGGGTCCCTTCCAGCTCTGGACATTCTGTGGTCCTGTTCCTGCCAGCAGAGCTGTGTGTGGGGCAGACAGATCCAACAGGGATGGTCACAGACCTCAGCAGCTGGGAACAGCAGGAAAGGGGAGCCTGAAGGGCTCTGAACATAAATTCAACCTCAGGAAACGTCGTAAGAGAAGCCAGGCAGGTGTTAAATCACAGCAGCAGGTATCTGCTTTAAGATCTTTTTACACAACAGTGGTAATGATAAAATCCAGGTTTCTGCTTCCCTGTCAAAGAGAACAAATATTGGAGCCACTCAACATTACAGGGAGCAGGGTCTAGGTGGGCTGGCAGGGGAAAACTAAGATTTTACGTGGAGCAATAAGATTTCATATTAAAGCAAAAATCACGTTTGGCGTTAAACTCGGTATAGGCGGAAGGTGAGGCTGGCTTCACTCCCAGGAGGGAAGATCCACGGTGGATCTTTGCACAGTGGGTTAATCTTCAGCTTAAACAAGCAGATCACCTCACAGATTAACCCAGCTGGGGTACCTGGGGTGACTGCAGTGGCTGTGCCAGGCTGGGCATGTCTGTGCTGCTGTGTCAGCCTCGGTGTCTGACACATCCTCCTGCTCTGGAGAGAAGGATGTGACTTGTGGGGAACAGAAACGTGCACCAGGCAGCTCCAGCACAACTAACCCCCTTCTCCCTGGGCTCTGCTCATCCAGCTGCATTACCAGAGCTCATCATTCCTGCCCCAAGCTCTCAGAGTTCGTGGGGACACAGTCAGAGCGCCCAAAGGGGAAGGAGGAACCTCTCCCATGTGGGTGAAAGCCAGGCTCGGCCCCACGGAGAGGTGGTGGCTCAGCAAAGCTCTGCAGGATCCCTGCCAAGCACTGAGTGTGCCCCAGGATCAGGGGCTGCTTCCCAGACAATGCCAGGAGAGCAGCCATCAATCCAGCTCGCTTTGCACAGAGTCTTATTTTTAGTGCTCAGAGCGAGCGGTGCCAGATTGGCAGCTTTATAAAAATAGAAGACTTCTATTTATCCTGCAGTCTGGGGAGCGCCGTGCTAAGTCACTCTTACGACCTCAATAAATCCAGATTAGGCGCTCCCGAGGCTGTGTCACCATAGAAATGACATCTCCCCTGTGTTCAGCACAGCTGGGGGAGCTGCTGCCCCTGTTCCCCTGCACGGCGCCCTGCGATGTGTCACGGTGTGACGCGAGTGTCATTCCAACCGGACAGGGCATCCCAGCCTCAGAGCCCTCAGCCCCATCTGAAAGGTGATTACGAGCCTCACATTTTGGGGATTTGAGGACAGGGAGCATCACGCTCTACACCCTGTCCCTGAATGATGGCCAGAGGCTGCTCAGGGCAGGGTTCAGGAAATCGTGGTGGCCTTGACCCCACGGCAAAACACCAGGGCAGGCAGGGAGAGCAGCCTGCTGCTCTGGAGAGGTGGGGGAAAAAGGGGTACAGCAGGAAAAAACAGTGTGGTTTGAATGGATAACTTATATGCAATAGTGAGGTGTTGCTTTCCTAACAAGCTGACTGTCAATAACAATTAAAACACCAAATCAGAATCACAGAATGGTTGGGGTTGGGAGGGACCTTGAAAATCATCTCATTCCATGGGCAGGGACACCTTCCACTATCCCAGGGTGGTCCAAGCCCTGTCCAGCCTGGCCTTGGACACTGCCAGGGATCCAGGGGCAGCCACAGCTGCTCTGGGCACTTCCAGGGCCCGCCCACCCTCCCAGGGAACAATTCCTAATTCCCAATATCCCATCCATCCCTGCCCTCTGGCAGTGGGAGGCCATTCCCCCTGTCCCGTCACTGCAGGCTATTGTCAAAAGTCCCTGTCCAGAATCTCTTTAAGCACTGGAAGGGGCTCTAAAATCTCCCTGGATTCCTAATAATTTTTCCCTCTTAAAAAAAAAAAACCACCATCCTCTCCAGTTCCCTTCTACTTGTTTTTTTGGTTTTTTTTTTCCCTTCCAGTGAGGGGTTGCGTCATTTAATCTGTGGCATTATGACAATTCCCAGCACGACAAGCATTTCCTAGTGGTCACACAGCTGCCTTTGAACTGGTTGTGCTGGTCCCAGGGACAGGGAGTGCTCCTCCTTTCGGGATGCCTGCTCCCAAAAACGCCACCTAATTCCTCATGCATCCACCTGAGCCCATGCACTCCTCCAAAGCCCAGGCCTGCTGCATGCCTGGACACTGACTGGTCTTCCTCTAGGCTCTCAGCCAGGGAAGGGCAAGGGGAAAAAGGTCTGGAAGGCTCCATGGAATTCCCTCTGTGGGAACCAGCCTGTCCGGCTGCCGGGAGCGCGGGCGCTGGGAAGCGGAGCGGATCAAAGAGCACAGGAATTCCAGCAGCTGGAGGTTCCTGATCCTTTCATCTCAGGGAGATTTTCTGCAGTTTCCAAAGCTGGCAGCCTGCAGCAGCACAAGCTGCTTTTGGCTCAGGCACAGCTCTTTGTCTGGTCAGCTGCTGGGCAGCAGGAGGAAGGCGCTGCATTGGGATGAGCCTGCCCGGGCTGCCCAGGAGAGCTCCATCCTCCTCCTCACCTGACCTAGAGCGGGGTCTGGAAGGAGGGCAGAACCCCCCAAAGTGTGAAAAGATGATTGTGGAAAGGAGCAATCTTATTAATTTCGTAATATCATCGAATGGGTTGGGCTGGAAGGGACTTAAAGCCCATCCCATTCCATTCCCTGCCATTCCAGGGACACCTCCCACTGTCCCAGGTTGCTCCAAGCCCCATCCAGCCTAGCCTTGGGCACTTCCAGGGATCCAGGGGCAGCCACAGCTGCTCTGGGCAGTGCCAAGGCCTCAGCATCCTCACAGGGAACAATTTCCTCCAAATATCCCATCTAACTCTAATTCTGCCCTCTGTCAATGGGAAGGCATTCCCCCTTCAAAGCCTGGATCTGGAATGGCTGCTGGGGCTTGGGTTTTTTGGGCAGGGGAATGGAATTAAAATGCAAAGGTTGTAAAGAAGAAGGAATTAAAAAACAATAGGTAATGTAAAAAATATATAATTAAATAAATAAAAACAAATAAATAAAACGTGTAAAAATGAGCTGAAACAAGCCAGGCCTTGCGAGTTATTTGCCATGCGTCGGTGTCCGGGTTCAGAGCCACGAACCTTGAGCACTAAAACCACCACAGAGTCATCACAGAGCTGCTAAACAGGGATTTCAGCCAAATTCCCAGTGCTCAGGAGGGGCTGCATCAGTCACAGGCCAGGATGGGATCAGGAGCTGGGATGAGAATGAGGATCTGGGATGAGGACTTGCTGGGAAGGCACATTGTGAGAAATGGATTTGTAGAAAATCCTCAAAACCTGACGGAAGGCTCACGTACTATACATCTGTATGCAAACCTTGAGGTTAAAAAATAACTCAAAAATTACTTTAAAATACCACAGAATTAGGCAAACATCGTTGAGAGAGAAATCGAACGAGAAACAAGTTCCAAAGGATGGCATTGCAAATTAGACTTTAAAGAAATGGAACTATGAAAGATGCATTGTAGTGGGGCCCACCAAGAGTAATTTTAGATGATTGCCTTTAAGGCATTTACAACAAAACTGATGGGCCAAGAAACACCTGTAGTGTTTTGTAATTAGGAAATAGTTAAATTCTAACAGTAATGCCGTGAATTGTAACGTCTGTGTTGTCTCACCCTTCACATGAGACTGAAAATGGAATAAAAGTTTTTAAAACACCTCTGGGTCAAAAAAGAGCTTAATCCAACAGCACGTGGGTGCTGCAGGAGATGATCCCATTTCACACAGCAGCTCCAGAGGTTTCAGAAGGAGCTCCCTCTGTCTGAAATGACAGCAGAAACTTTCAGATGCTTAAAAAAAAAAAAAAATTAAAAAATTGTTGAAATGTCTATTTTGGGATTAAACTCTTCAGTCTTTCCAGGACAGAGAGGATGTTGTGCTGCATAAGGCAGTGGTTGGGAGGGTGAGGTTCCCATCCGAGCCACCCCAGCTCTCATCCATCCCCCTTTCCCAGAGGCATGGCAGCAGTTTGGTGTCCCAGCGAGTGAGAAGACCCCGAGCTCATCAGGAATAGCCACAGAGCCAGAGGGACAGCACAGGCTGAGCCCTGGAAAGGGAGGCGGAATAAAGAGCTGGAGGCGCCCGAATAAAGCTGCGAGTGGTTTGGCAGGAGGGAGGGGTGTCCTGTGGCCTGTTAGCACCCCCAGCTGGTCTGTCATGGCTGGCTGCCCTTTCCAGCACAGCTCCTGCCAGGACAGAACCACAGAATCACAGAATGATGAGGTTGGAAGAGACCTCTAAGATCATCGAGTCCAACCTATGCCCTAAGACCTCACCTAGACTATAGCACCAAGGGCCATGTCCAGGCTTTTTTTAAACACATCCAGAGATGGTGATTCTACCACCTCCCTGGGAAAGGCATTCCAGTACTTTATTATTCTTTCGGTGAAAAGAGACTGTGTCCTCCAACAACACTTTGTGCCTTGCACCTCCCAGCCCTGGCATCCTCTGCCTGCATCCTCTGCCTGTTTGCTCCTGATATGAGGAACATCTCACCAGAGGGTCCAGAGCTCATTTCCCACGAATTCTGCCTGAGTGGGAGCGACCTGAGCCTGGAGGAATCTCCTGGGCAGCAGGAAGCCCCAGCTCCTGATGGCAGAGCACACTCTGAGGGGGTCTGGGCCGTGCTGTGCCCATGCAAGGACGAGCCGGGCACTCAGCAGGGCCTGTCCCTCTGCTTCCTGCACAGAGCCCAGCTCCCAGGCTGCTCCAGAGGAGGGGCAAACGGGCTGGAAAGCTGACAGCTAGGTTGGCTTCCCTTGGATCTGTGCCTGAGCTGCCAGCTCAGCCAGACAGAAGGCTGCTCACAGAATCACAGAATGATGAGGTTGGAAGAGACCTCTAAGATCATCGAGTCCAACCTATGCCCTAAGACCTCACCTAGACTATAGCACCAAGGGCCATGTCCAGGCTTTTTTTAAACACATCCAGAGATGGTGATTCTACCACCTCCCTGGGAAAGGCATTCCAGTACTTTATTATTCTTTCGGTGAAAAGAGACTGTGTCCTCCAACAACACTTTGTGCCTTGCACCTCCCAGCCCTGGCATCCTCTGCCTGCATCCTCTGCCTGTTTGCTCCTGATATGAGGAACATCTCACCAGAGGGTCCAGAGCTCATTTCCCACGAATTCTGCCTGAGTGGGAGCGACCTGAGCCTGGAGGAATCTCCTGGGCAGCAGGAAGCCCCAGCTCCTGATGGCAGAGCACACTCTGAGGGGGTCTGGGCCGTGCTGTGCCCATGCAAGGACGAGCCGGGCACTCAGCAGGGCCTGTCCCTCTGCTTCCTGCACAGAGCCCAGCTCCCAGGCTGCTCCAGAGGAGGGGCAAACGGGCTGGAAAGCTGACAGCTAGGTTGGCTTCCCTTGGATCTGTGCCTGAGCTGCCAGCTCAGCCAGACAGAAGGCTGCTTCCTTATTTATTTCATAATTAAAGTGAAAGGCATCTTCTGTGAGCCAGCCCATTTTCCTCAATACTCACAACTGTCAATGGTTTATGCCTTCAGGATCCCTGGGATCCTTGTGAGACAGCTGGAGTTCCCTGCTCCCCCAAAACACGATTTTTCTGTGCTGGAACTAATTTCAAGCCTAGCTGTCCCACTGCAGTGACCATGAACTAGCTCTGAGTTGTCACGCTCAAAAAACCCCAAAAAAACCCCAACCAAACAAAAAAAAACCAACAAAAATACCCCCCAAAACAAACAAACAAACAAAAAACACCACACAAAACAAACAAAACAAAGCAAAAACCAAACAAAAACAACAACAACAAAAAAAAACAAACCCAAAAAACAAAACAAAAAACAACTAAAACAAAAACAAAGAAACCCCCATGGAATGGAGCAAATCCTACTCTCAGCTTCAGATCTGCTCTAGCACCAGCCCAGCTGGGGTAAGTCAGTGTACAACCAACACGAAGCAGAGTAATCCGTGTTTCAATGGGAATCCCTCCCCAGACCTGTGTTTTTCCTGCACAACCACCACGGGCTGGGAATGGTGAGGAAAGATTGGAAAATCCTCCTGTCCCACCCCAGAGCCTTGATGGCAACCCCAGGGCTGTCCCCACCCCAGAGCTGAGGCAAAGCCTGCCTGCCACGAGGTGTAACGTGGTTGGCAGGGTTTGACAGTGAGTTCAGGGGAGAAGGAACACGATATTCCTCTTGGCTGTCTCATTTCAAACCCTTGGAGATGAGCTCCAATCATCCCTCAAGCTGGACACGGGGTATTTCCTTCCTCGTGCCTCAGTTTCCTGCCGCTGTTATGGGAAGGAATCGTTCCCTGGGAGGGTGGGGAGGGGCTGGGATGGAATTCCCAGAGAAGCTGTGGCTGCCCCTGGATCCCTGGAAGTGTCCAAGGCTGGATATTGGGGCCTGGACCAACCAGGGCTGAGGAGTGGAACTGGATGATCTCCCTTCCAACCCAAACCATGCCAGGATTCCATCCTGCCTGTGCCCAGAGGAAAGGAGCTATTGGGACGTGCCAGCTTTGGCCCCATCCCCGTGCCCACCAGGAGCAGCAGCAGTTTGGTGTCAGTAAATGGAAGCAGCCCCTGAGTGTGCAGTTTATTTATTTCCAGATCATTAAGCCTTCTCCTAGCGACAGCGTTTAAAAGCCACGATGACGTTTCATTCCTCCTTCCCCCCCTTCTGCTGTTTGGCTCTTGAAAATTAAAAGATAAGCTTTGTAAATCTCACCGAGAAGAGGGAACTGTCACTTCAGCTTTAGAAGAAAAGCCAGCAAAGAAACAAAATTCCTCTTTTGGCAGAGGAGGAAAAAAAAAATCCATTATTAAAGGCTTAGAGACAAAGGCTCTCGACACAATTAAAGGCAAACCTAAGCCTTTGAAAGCAGAGGGCATGACACTGGAATACACACAAGAGGTGGAGATGAAAGCCTCCATTGTGGGGCTGCTGAAAAAGTTAAGGGGGGAGAAAAAAAAAAGAAAAAGAGGAGAGTTTCAATGGATGCATTTGCCTAAACCAAACTGGATGAGAAGCTTCCTAGAGAAGGGCTGGAGTCCTCCCATGTGTTTACACAATGCCAAGAGCCGCTGGGCTCAGCCTTAATTAGGATCCTGGGGCACTACTGGAATAACTTGGGGGGCGAGGGTCACAATGTTCATTAGGCAGAAAGAAAACAGGGCTCTGATATTTTCCCTGGGAAACTTTCCACCTGGGCAGCCTAATCTTCCTCTCCAGCCCGCTCAGCTGGGGCAGATGATGTTTGGTTTGGTGTTGTCCAGGCAGGAGAGCCGACTGGTGGGGACACAGGTGACTCTCAGCCCAACAGCAGTGGGAAGATGTGGCCGCCTCTGGAAAACACTGAGCCTTCCTGGCTCTAAATCAAGAGCACCAGATCCAAGGATAACAGCATCCAGGATGGCAGAAATGTTGTTGAAATGCTTTGTTCCAAAAGCTGCCCCTTGCTCCCTACCCCTCCATGTCCAACCAGCAGCGCCACGAGCCAAACCCTCACCCTGAGATGCCCCCAACCACCATGGAAATGTCCAAAACCCCTCACTGCCGCTTGGCAAACCCTGAGCTGGCAAGAGACCACCAGCACCACTCCATAAAACCATGGATTTGCCATCCACCCCCTCCTGCAACTTCCCAAAGCCAGGGTGGCCTGACCCTAGGTGGCTGCACCATGCTGGGGGGATGATGATGATGTTCCTGCTGTCCTAAACTCTGACTCCTCCCTGAGAGCCTCAGAGGGCTTTAAAAGAGAGCAGCTCCCTCTTTGCTGTGGATCACATGGGTTGTTTTTCCCCACCTGGTGTGTTAACACAGGCAGTTTAATTTTCATTAGTGCTGGGTTTAGTCCAGGGCTCGGCAGGGAGGGCAGGAATTACTTATACCCAAACTCAGCACCGTTTTTGGGAGGTTGGAGGGGGAGGCTCTGTGGTAAGGACAGTGCACAGAGTGCCAGGAAGGGCTCTCATTACAGGCACATGACTTTTTAATCCTAATTCTCCTCTCCACAGCAGCTCCTGGGATAGCTGAGCCTGGTTTGGGGTGACTCAGGTGGAGGCCAGAGCACATTTACATCCTGCTCATAGGCACAGGCCAGCCTAATTCACTGTGTCCCACTCTGAAAATAAAAGCAAGGTCCGAGGATGGGTTTAGAGTCCTTTTTGCGTGTGTGTATTGTGTTTTCCATTGGTCCGTTCCATCACCAAGGAGACGGAATTCCTACACTCGCTGTTTCAGACACAAATCCCAGCTCCTGTGCCAATGGCCATCACAGCACAATTACATAAGGAACGTGTGGTGTGCTGAGCTGGGGCTTTGCTCCCCGTACCTGTGATCTGCCGGGGTTTTGTGGCCATCCAAAGGGGAGCACAACATCCTCCAGGTCTGCTCCTGGAGCCCAAATCCCTCCTGGCACCCTGGCCCAGAGTTGCCTGGAATCACTCGCCTCGTATCCCATGTAAGAAAATCCTGCATAAAACGCAGCAGGGAAAGGAGAAGAACTCCTGGGCTGCTCCTGCAACAGCAGCTGAGGCAGGAATTGAGGAAACACCTCTGCTGCCAGGCCATTTCCTGTCCTCACGGAGCAGCAATGCCCCTCTCTGTGCCCTAATCCTGGTTTTTGTCTCTCCCTCCCTCTCAACCCCGCTCCTAAGTGTGAGATCAGTTTTCAAAGCACTACACAGGATGGTGTTAATGGGAATTCTGTGCCCGGGATGCCTTTCAGAGTGCCAAGTTTATCCCCCAGGACACAGACTGTCTCCTGTTGTTTGCCTGACGCCTGTCACACTGGCCTCCATCTCCATGGCAATCCCGAAAATCCAGCACCTGATGGAAAATGGGAGGCAGAGCTGCTGCAAGGAGGGCAGGGCAGTGTCCACTGCAGGATGCTGGGACGAACGGGGTGTTTGCCACGGGTCAGAGGTGCCTGGGGGGCTCTCAGAGCTGCGGAACCTCAACGCAAAGCCACTTACATAAATGGTTACCTAAGGATGTGTCTTTCCAGATCTGCATCACAGGAGGGCGGCTCCAGTGGCACACCAGGGAAGATGTGTCAGGAGGAATTCCTGATCCTGACTGCTGGAGGTTTTGAAAGTGGAAGTGTTGCCTCTCTGAGCCCCCCTAAAGCAGCCCAGAAGAGAAAGCCAGAGAGATGCTGTGCTTTGCAGCAGAGGGATCCCCCCATGCACTGCTCAGTGTCTCTGCATTTGACCTCCCAACCTCCCAAAATGCAGCCCAAACACATCTGGTCTTCAGGGCCGGCTTCTTACATCTCACCCTGCCCTGTCCTCTTCTAGAATCAGCAGCAAAACCCTTCCTTGAAGCAACAGCTGGTTTCCATGATCTTATTTTCAAGCCAACTCCTTAACAGATACTCCCTTCCCCTCCTCCCCCCCCTCCCCACCCAGTTTTAGCTGTGTTACTGCTCCATCTGGTCCCTCCGTGCTTGGAGGAATGCCAATGCCTCCTAGGGAAGGAAAATAAAACCTTCTCTTCACTTTGGGATTGCTGGGAAAACGTGAGCAGGCAGTGGCAATGTCCACGTCCATTTTCAATTCCGACTCTGGAGCATCCCAGGAGGCTTCCAGCAGCTCTGAGCCTGTGTCTGCTGCCGAGTCAAGGTGGTCTCCATCCCCCTTGGGTATCTCTGGGCACCCCTCGGACCAGCCTGAGGTGCGGAGAGAGGAGCTGAGTGGGTGGCACTGCATGGAAAAACATTCCTCTGGGGTTTTAACCTGTCTGCAGACCTCAGGCATTCCTTTCCTTCTGCTCCTCTCCCCTGCAAAAAATGAAACACACCAACTTCTAAAGGTGGAGGAAGTCCTGGAAGATTTCTCCAAAATCCAGGAGACTGTGGCACCATTTCCCACTTGTTGAGGAGAAACCTGCTGCACCAGCTCTGCTTTCCTGCTCCCGAGGTGGAGCAGCACTTTTTTGGGATTGGCGAGAGGGAATACGTAGTTTGCCATTCCTGCCTGCACCAGACCAGACAAGCATCCTGGAAAACATCAGGAAGCCCAGTCCAGGATGAAGTAAAGGCTCTGGGGCACTTCCCATTGTTGCTGGTGCACGTGAGGAAAAGTTCCTTTGTTTTTAGGACAATAGCTTCCTTGCCTCCAGGGATCCTGGTTCCAGCTCTTTTCTTGCCTGTGTTAGGGCTCAGGAATGAAAAACAAAGGAGGGATTGAGGAAAGCAAGGCCAAGCAACCCCGGGAAAGGGTGGGTTTGTGCTCCCCTGAGCACGGGCTTTGTTAGGGCAGCCAGGGAGGTGTGAGATTATGGCAGAGGGGATTTTCCCTGCTGCTAGCAGCCCGCGGCCATGGCTGGGTTTGTCACTAGGACACCCATAAAGGACAGGGATATAAAATCTCCAGGGCTCAGGGCCATGCTGGGAAGCTGCAGCCCCAAAAGCCTCTCTGCCAGCAGGGTGTCTGCATCCAGCTCCTGTCCTCGGCGCCTAATCCGAGGAGACAGCAAAGACACTCACACTGCCAGGCATCCATCCTCCTGGGAGCGGGGCTGTGCCTGCTGGGGAAGTGTCTCCACAGTGGCTGAGCATTCCCAGCTCTGGGAAGGGGCTGATGCCCAGGCAGCTGGTTCATGCCGCAGTGACTTGCCAGGAGAGGCAGTGTCCTGTTTAAATCAGCACAGCCCACAGAGGTCTCAGGTGCAGGAGGGAGCCTAGGCCCTTCCAGAGCTGTCCTGTGCTTAGGAACACATCGTGCCACAAGTTCTGCTTGTCCCTTAAACCAGTAAAGAATTATGGAATTGCTGAGGTTGGAAAAGACCTCCAAGATCATCAAGTCCAACTGTTCCCCAAGCAGTGCCAAGGCCACCACAAAACCACGTCCCCACGGCAACATCCAAGTGTCTCTTGAGCAACTCCAGGGATGGGGACTCCACTACCCTGGGTAGCTCCTGCCAATCCCTGAGCACCCTTTCCATGGGGAAATTCC
>NW_005054637.1:109495-111119 GCF_000277835.1 Geospiza fortis | reverse complement strand
TTCAACCTCTGAGGCTGCCCTGGCCCAGGCTGAGGCCGTTCCCTCTCCTCCTGTCCCTGTTCCCTGGAGCACAGCCCAACCATCCCCCTCCTGTCAGGAGCTGTGCAGAGCCACAAGGGCCCCCCTGAGCCTCCTTTTCTCCAGGCTGAGCCTCTTCCCAGCTCCCTCAGCCGCTCCAAAACCTCCCAGCCCTGCCCCGTGATGCACACAGGGCTTTAGATGCAGTTTAAAGGGATTGTGGATCAATCCCTGCTGCCTCCCCACCCTGGCAGGGAGGAGGTTCCCAGAGCTCCAGGCCTGGCTTTGCTCTCTCAGCCTCTGCACGTAAAGCCAGGCTTTAGAAGGTGGTTCAAAACTTTTCTCCTGTTAGGAAAGATTAATAACTGGCAAAAAAAGCTTTTTTTGGGGTGATGCCCATCCCAGTTTTGTAAAGTGAGGGGGACAAAGCCTCGGAGCAGAGAGGTTCCTACTCCTTTCCACAAGCCTTGGAGCAGGGAATTACTTAACAGCACCACTGATAATTATTTGTGAGGAATCCGTGAAAACTAATTAGATGTTAGGAAGCTTAATTAGGCTGCTTTCCTTGAAAGGAGAGGGAAAATCAGGGATTCTCACATCCTTCAGTGCCCATCCCCAGCTCAGCTGAGCTTGAGGCCCAAGTTACACCTGGCCAACCATGGCAATCCTTCCTGGGAAGGACCAACAAGGATGGAGTCCACCCCAATAATCCCACCCCTGAGACATGGCCCTAAAGCTCCCTGAGTCCTGGCAGCCTTGGGAGTGTGACCATTCCCTGGGGAGCCTGTTCTAGGTGCAGGAAAGCAGCCCCAAATTGTGCTTCCAAGCACCAACCTCGGCCAGGGGAACCCTGGCTGTGTGAGGCAGAGTGTCCCTTCCCTCTGATCCAGCCCTGAGCATCCCTTCTGCTCCTCAAAACACGCCGATGGATGGGCCTGGAGGTGGCACACAGCAAGGCAAGAGGCAGGAGCAGGGAAGGAATCCTTTCCTCTCCACAGGACCTGCATCTGGATTCCATCAAGCTCATGGCAGGCCATTCCCAGAAAAGCTGAAACCTGGAGCAAGCTGATCAACAATTAACAATTAACAACACAAGTCTTGTTTATGTGGGGGGATTGGTGGGGTTCAGCAAGCCTTGCTCAGCCAAGTCATGGTTAAAGGAGATAGCCTAGAAAATACCTGGAGTGGCTAAAAAACCCCTAAAAACCCCCTCCCCTCACTGTGGGGAGGCCCTGGAAGTGTGGAGATAAGGAAATGGAGAGGCCTGGGCTTGCCCAGGACTGAGGATGCTGCAGCAGCACTGTTGAAGATTGCAATGCAGGATGTTTTCAATTCCCATCTGTATGGCAGATCACCTTTTGTCAGGTGGGCAGTTTGCCTTTGAATGACCACATTCACACCTCCCTCGGGAAGGGACATTGCTGATAACAGACTATTGAATATCGGTGCATGACTGATAAGAACTATAACATCCCATTGGGAGATGCTCCGCCCAGAGGGAGGAGCCAAGCATTCCTACCCAGATATAACCTGAGATTCTGGAACACCTGCCGAGCTTTTCTCCACAGGATTCCCCAGAGGAACAGCAGCTGGCTCCTCCCCCACT
>NW_005054637.1:105602-109422 GCF_000277835.1 Geospiza fortis | reverse complement strand
TTCTATCCTTTTATTTTTTTTTTCCCTATTAAATAACTGTTATTTCCTACTCCTATACTTTTGGCCTAAGAGCTCCTTAATTTAAAATTATAGCAATTCGGAGGGGTGGGGAGGGTTTACATTCTCCATTTCAGGGGAGGCTCCTGCCTTCCTTAGCAGAATCCTGTCTTTCCAAACCAAGACATGCACCCATGGAGAGATCCCACCATGGAGAGCTCCCAGCACTGCACGGGGCTCCCTCTCCCCAGCAGGGATCCAAAGTGGAGAGTGATTCAGCAGGGTATTGATTGAACTCTCTGCAGACAAATGACCTCTCTCTCTCTCTGGGCCACGCTTTTTAGTGCAGGGCTTCAGCCTCCTGCATGAATATTTGAATAGATTTACAGTGGGGTGGCTTCACCTCTGCAGGGATGGGGAGAAGCAGGAAGGGAAGCACAGGTTGGAGGTTTGGAGTTTCTGCAGGCAGGCTGTGAATTTGAGGTTTTTCCACATAAAGAGGTTCCCACTGCTCTCAATTCCCATTAGCACCGCACCAGAAGCACACACTTGGCTGCAGTTCTCCGGTCTGCAGCTCAGAGGAGGGTGAGGGATCAATCATGGCATCATTTGGGGTGGAAAAGCCCCCAGGGTCATTGAGTCCAGCACTGCCAAGCCCACCACTAACCCACATCCCCAAGTGCCACATCTGCGTGGGTTAAATCCCTCCAGGGACGGGGACTCCGTCGTTGCTCTGGGCAGCTTCTTTCCATGAAGGAATTTTTCCTAAAATCCAATTTAAACCTAAACCAAGATGAGCTACACTGGAAGGGGAGGGGGGATGCACACAGCCACCAACATCCTATGGCTTGGGTGAGGCTCACACCTCACCCAAAACTCCTCTGCTCTCATTCAGCAGACCAAGAACTCCTGGCAGAGGGGCTCCTCCATGGTTGCAGAGAACATTTTCCCTCCAAAAGATGTATTTTTCCATTTTTTCCCTGTACAAAAGAAGTGATGGAACCCTGGTTGCTGAGAATTTTAGACTTTCTGCGCTGACAGGCACTGACCCCCAAGGGAACACTGCATTGACCTGAGGCCACGGAGAAGGCTTCCAAAATGAAATGATAGAACTAAAATTATGGGTGTGGAGTTTGAATAGAAGTGTGAAATATCACATGGTGGAAAAGTTAAGAGGTTAAGGGTTTAGAATATAGTAATATATAAAACAAGGTAGAGATTTTAGGGGAGTAGCTAGTCCTTCTTCTTCATAAGTTTGAATAGTATTGTCTAATTAAATTAAAAGTGGACATTGCAGACCGCAAGTAGTCATTAAGTTAAAAAGTAAAAATAATTCGTCTTCTCTTAATTAGACAGTTTATCCTTAAAAAACCCTTATAAAGAAAAAGACACGACTCCATTTTTAACTTATAAAAGTACTGTAAAACTCACAGTTTGTAAAACTATAATATAAATAAAAACTAATAAACACCTAAATGCAAATTAAAAATACCACCTGACAGATTTAACACCAACCTTAACAAAAAAAAACCCCAAAAACAAAAACAAAAAACCCAACAACAACAACAAAAAATTCCACAAGGAAGCAGCACACAAACCATCACAGCCTTGGAAGAATCCAGGCTGCTTTACCCCAGCTGGGAGGAGGCATCTCCAAACTGGAGATGTTTCATCCCCACGTGGCTGCTGTGACAGCTTGAAACAGGAATCCTGCAGCACCCGGGATCATCTGCATCCCAAATCCAAACATCCTGTGTCATCCCCTGCAGCAGAAACCAGCTGCTCTTTGGCTGTGAGCTTTGAGAGGGGGAATGCCTGCATTCTGCAAGGAATTCTGCAATGGAATTCTGCATTCTGTAATCAATAGGACAACACGTGGAAATGCTGCCAGCCCAGCTCCCAGTCCTGCCCCTCTTTACCTCCAGAATCCCACCCTTACACAGAATTACTCCTCCCACGAGTCCATTCCTAACACAAAAAAAAAATTGGAATTTCCAGACTGTTCTTCATCTCCTCTGCACAGTGGAGGGAAATCCAAGCTGCTCTTTTCTCCCACAAAATGGGAATCTGCCACCAAATCCAGATGCAACTGTGAGACCTTACGGTATAATAAACTTAATTTTTCAACACAGTTGCTGCTGCATCCCCTGAAGACCTGGCTTTAATGGAAAAATGAGGCAGGAATTCCATGGCTGCAGAGGTTCCAGTCATCTTTAAAGGATGAGCTTATCTTAACCCTTTTCTTACATCGAACTAAAAATGGGTTTTTTGCATCCAGGACAAAACTACAGCACCCCACCTCTATCCCACTCTCCTAAACAAACCTCAAAGGTCAACAGAGAGCTTTGATAACAAATGGAAGACCAAACCCAACCCCAGAACCCAAAGGGAGAGTTACAAACAGCACCTATTGCTCCTAGGAGTTCCCAGACACGTTGGAGCGCCAGGATTTTTACCCCTTTTCCAAGGCTAGTGGTGAAGAACCCCTCCAGGTAAAACACACGTCCACCACACAACAGTCCTGAATCCACAGCGCCAGGAAGGCTGCATTTGCTCAGAGATTTCCAGGAAATGAGTCAATCAGCAGAGGAGAAACACTGCATTGAGAAAGGGAATGGGAATTTAAAGGGATTCTTTTCAAGTTAACCAACAGAGCCGGCTGAGATGCAGAAGCCACTGAATTTGCCCTCAGGCTGTGGAGAATGAGTCATTTTCTTTTCTCTCTCTCGGTATAAATGTCAATCCTTAGTGACTTCACCTTTTTCTCTGCATTGCTGAGAGACTGTGTCGGGCACTGCTTAAAGGTTTTTAGCACACGGAGAGGGCTGTTGGCTGCCCAGCTGGGTGTTTATTATGGGATTGTGTCGCCATGATATTTTCTGTAAAAATCCTCTTTGCCCAGCGTTTTCTCCTGGGAAGCTGAGAAGCCTCTGAGAGGAATGAAAACAATAATTATCCAATTGCTGCTCCTGTGTTTGCTGCGTGGGAATGTGGCTTGGACATTGTTTACCCAACAGGTGAATGTTTGATCGGTTCCATGTGAATTGTTATTAATTAATGACCAATCACGGTCCAGCTGTGTCAGACTCTCTGAGTCAAAGAGTTTTTATTATTTCATTCTTGTTAAGCCTCCTGATGTATCCTTTCTCTTTCTTTAGTATAGTTTAAGTATAGCATTCTGTGATATAATATGATATGGTATGATATGGTACGTAATAATGTAATGTAATATAATATATAATATAATGTAATTAATATAATATAATATAATATAATATAATATAATATAATATAATATAATATAATATAATATAATATAATATCAGCCTCTGAGAACATGGACTCCAATTCTTATCTCTCACCTCAACCTGAGGACCCTCACAAACACCACAGGATTGCACTGGGGAGGGTCTTCTCTGCTGCTGTGGCTGGCTCAGACAGGGATGGGGGGAATGTGGGGGGACCTTGGAATCTGGTCCTGCAGAGCAGATGGCTCCAGCTCTCCACTCAAGTGCTGCCTGGATCTAAGCACGGCTTAATCCCTACCCATAATTTCACGTTTTTGAGAAATGAGTAACAGAAGAACACTTCTTCTGCCCAAAGATCTCGAAGGAAGTCTGAGCCCTGGGAGATGAATCAGCCAGGAAAGGGAGCTGAGACACAGCACCAAAGTTAGGGGACCCTAACCCTGACACATCCAGGTCCCACAGCCCCCAGGATGGTTCAGATCCCTGCATGTCCCATTTAGCCCAAGGAATAACCCAGTAATTGAGAAGGCTCTTCCCAACCAAGCTCAAGGGACTGAGTGGAGCCTGCCTCCAGC
>NW_005054637.1:101240-105198 GCF_000277835.1 Geospiza fortis | reverse complement strand
ATGCTCCAAGGGCTGGAGCCCCTCTGCTCTGGAGCCAGGCTGAAACTGGATGAGGAGGAGGCTCCAGGGAGAGCTCAGAGCTCCTTCCAGGGCCTAAAGAGGCTCCAGGAGAGCTGGAGAGGGACTGGGGACAAGGCATGGAGGGACAGGACACAGGGAATGGCTCCCACTGCCAGAGGGCAGGGATGGATGGGATATTGGGAATGAGGAATTGTTCCCTGGGAAGGTGGGCAGCCCCTGTGGCTGCTCCATTCCTGGCAAGGTTGGACAGGGCTTGGAGCAGCCTGGGATGGTGGAAGGTGTCCCTGCCCGTGGCGGGGCACTGGAATGGGATGAGCTTTGAGGTCCCTTCCCACCCAAACCATTCTGGGATTCTGTTCCCATTCTGTGCTGAAGACAGGACACAGATTTTCTTTTGGGTTTTGCTTCAGGAAAGTCCCTGGAAGTGAGGTCAGTCCTGGACTGAGTTGTTGCACATTTTGCAGGCTGGACAGTGCCTTTACCTGGGGGAATTCCAGCAGCAATGCTCTGTGCTCCAAACCATGAGATCCCATCAGAGCCCAGCTGTGCAGGGACCATGGTGCCTTCCCCAAATCAACAGGTCTGAGCCTGGGGCTCCCATTATTCCCACTGCCTATGGCATGCATGGTTTCAGTCTTGGAATAATCCAGTTGCTTTTAGTAAAACAATTACAGCTCTTATAATTTTTCTTTGCAAGCAGACTAATTAGAGGAGAATAGGAAATTAATTAAAAAGCTAATTATTAAGCCCATGAATGTTGTTTTCAAATTTTTAAATGAATTTACTTTTGCTCAATGCTGCCATTGCCATTTTTTTTTTCAGCTCTGGATGGTGGCAGCAGATTGGGAAACTGAAGGAGTCAAAGTGTGGGATCCTGATATGGCGTGGTTCCATGCTGGGTCCTAAGGGGATTAGGACATAGATGATGGAAAAGACACAGCAACAGCACTAAGCTGCCTGTAAGCCTGTTGTCTTCCAGCTTTTTCCATTACGAGGCACAAAGGAAATTCAGGTTTTCTGCTTCCTGGAGTCTCATGCCATTGTAATCTCAAAGTAATCCCTTCAAACAAGCGTTTCCCTGCCCTTGGAGCACGTTTGCCATGGGGTCTTGCTTTCCTGGGAGCCACCAAACGCTGCAATTAATCGGGGTGCTTAGGTGGCTTCTTCAAGACCACATTAGGCTCGGCAGCAATTTACAGCAAGTGTCCACTGGTAAATGGTGAAAACCACCCAGGGAAAAGCCGGGATGTTCCCATGCATAGCAAACGATTCATTAGCATCCAAGCAATTATGCGGAATACCAAAATGACCTTGCAGTCATTAGGAGAGAGGTATGTTATGACTTAAGTTTAGAGGGACTTGCATTACAATGTAACATCTAATTAGTGTTACCTCTGCTAATTGCTACATATTGCTGAGGTATATAAAAATAAATGCCTGAGTGATACGGGGCCAGCAATGCCGAGGCTGCGCCCGTGTTGGAGCAGGGGGAGAAGTTTCCTGCCATAATGAGCAGCAGCAGCTTGGTTTCCTTCACTGGCAGCTTGTTAATGTGGCTCTTGTTGTCTGCTGAATGTAAAGAGGGCTTTTGAGTGGGGATTGTGCCTGTTGGGTTCTCCAGTGTCCTTTGTGAGGTGGGGTCCCGCTGCTGGAGTCTGGGTGAAACCTCAGGGGAGCTCCTCCAGCCAGCGGTGGCTCTGCCAAAAAGGAATTCCTGCATGAGGCTGCAGTCATGGATTTGGGGTCAGAGCCTTCACCTGTGCTGCCAACAACCTTGGAATTGTTTGGGTTGGAAAATATTCCAAGACAAGTCCAACAATCAGTCCAGTGCCAGCACCATGGGAGAGACCTCTGCTCCCAGGGGACAAGCACAGAATGAGAGAAAACAGCCTCAGGGTGCACCAAGGGAGGTTCAGGTTGGACATCAGGAGGAATTTCTCCATGGGAAAAGGTGTTCAGGCACTGGAAGAGGCTGCCCAGAGAGATGTGGAGTCCTCACCCCTGGAGGTGTCCAAGGAGGGCCTGGAGGTGGCACTCAGTGCTCCAGGCTGGTGACAAGGTGGGCAATGGGCATAGGTTGGACTCGATGATCCTGGAGGTCTTTTCCAACCTCAATAATTCTGTAATTCTCTGTTCACCACTAAACCATGGCCTCAAGTGCCACCTCCACCTGTCCTTTGAAGACTTCCAGGTTTGGTGACTCCACCACTGCCTTCGACAGTCGGTGCCAGTGCTTGACAACTCTTTCCACAGAGAAATGTTCCCTAATCTAAACCTTCCTGATGCAACTCATAAAAAGAACATAAAGGGAAGAAATATAGGGAAAATAAAGAGAAATGCTGAGGCTTTTATCCCCAAGCACCTGCGAGTCCTCTCCTCAAAGCTAAAACTTTTGGAACATCAGTCTCTTTGGATAAGCCAAGAATAAGAGACAGGTTGACCAAGGAATAATCTCTGCAGGAGGCTGTGCTCTGGCTATTTTCATGTACACAGGTGATAAATTACTCTCTTAATAAAGAGAATAATTTTGTCTTCATCCTGCCTCACTGATGAGTCCACATGTACAGGAAGGCAGGCTTGGAGTTCAGGAGGAAACCAAGGGTGACAGCATCAGGAACAGCCGTGGTGTGACCAGGACAGTTTTCTTTCTACTGGAACTACAAGTAAAGGGGTGGAAAGCCACTGAGAATGTTAAAAACAAAACTGTGCCTGTCTGCATTCCTGGCTTATGAACACATTCACTTCTCAGCTTCACAACACTTCAGTTTCCCAGCTGTCTGCATGAAATTTTGAGAGGTTTTTTTTATTGTTTGCTTGTGATTTGTTTTGGTTTTCTTTCATTTTCAACAACGGGGTTAGGAGAAATGGATCTGCTGATAATTAAAGTGAAATCTTTGTTCCATGTGGTCTTTAGTACTAAGATCATCATCAGAGCCAGACAGTGATATTTTGATATTCTAGACAAATTTTTTTTGATATCTGGAGGGAAGTTACAAAGCAGGGAAGGACGGCAGGCCTGGCAGTTTTATAATAGCTCTGTCTAATGTGCAGTATCATGGGACACCTCTCTCATGTCTCCACGGTGGCTTCTGTGTGCTTCAAACACGTGTGCTCTTAACTGCAGAAACCAGCTCCTGAATTAATGACTGCGGCTTCAAAGGACCCTCCCCCTCCCCGAGCTGGAGATCTGAGGGCCATCTCCAAGTGGGTGACATGCCTTTGAAAATTATGCAGTGCAAACAATAAACCTCATTAAAGAAAGTCAGCAAAAGCAGCTCAGCAACCCAGCATTGGGAATGGACACGGTGGGGACACGATCCAGGATCTCTGTCCAGGGCCAGGCAGGGCCAAAACCTCTGAGTGCGAGGGCAAAGTGTGTGTGAGTCCAGAGTGAAGTGCCAAGTCCTGCCCTTGGTCACACCAGCCCTCTGCAGAGCTCCAGGTTGGGGTGGAGGGGCTGGGAAGTGGGAAAGGGCCTGGCAGTGATGGTCAGCAGTGGCTGGACATGAGCCAGGTGGGCAAGTGCCAATGGCTCCTAGGCTGTGTCAGCTCCAGTGTGGGCACCGGACCATGGCAGTGACTGTCCCTTGACACTGAGCACTGCTGAGGGACCTCTGAACCTGTGTCCAGTTCTGGGCCCTCACCACAGGAAGGACATTGAGGGTCTGGAGCTTGTCCAGGGAAGGGTCTGGAGCCCCAGGAGAGGCTGAGGGAGCTGGGAAGGGGCTCAGCCTGGAGAAAAGGAGGCTCAGGAGGGACCTTGTGGCTCTGTACAACTCCTGCCAGGAGGGGACAGCCGGGGGCGCCAGGCTCTGCTCCCAGGGAACAAATGATAGGATGCGAGGAAACCACCTCAAGCTGCACCAGGGGAGGTTTAGATTGGATATTGGGAAAAGTCTCTTCACCCTAAGGGTTGCCTAGGCAGAGCCTGCCTCCC
>NW_005054637.1:96010-100909 GCF_000277835.1 Geospiza fortis | reverse complement strand
CAGGAATATGTGGACCACAAAGATGCTCCAAGGGCTGGAGCCCCTCTGCTCTGGAGCCAGGCTGAAACTGGATGAGGAGGAGGCTCCAGGGAGAGCTCAGAGCTCCTTCCAGGGCCTAAAGAGGCTCCAGGAGAGCTGGAGAGGGACTGGGGACAAGGCATGGAGGGACAGGACACAGGGAATGGCTCCCACTGCCAGAGGGCAGGGATGGATGGGATATTGGGAATGAGGAATTGTTCCCTGGGAAGGTGGGGAGGCCCTGGCACAGAGAAGCCTCAGATTCCTCACCCTGGAAGTGTTCCAGGCCAGGCTGGACAGGGCTTGGAGCACCTTGGGATAGTGGAAGGTGTCCCTGCCCATGGCAGGGGGTGGAATGAGATGGAATTTTGGGTTCCTTCCACACCACATCCCTCACCTGTGGAAGCAAAGCACAGGAAAAGCCATGACAGGATGGCTGCTCTGCTCTCAGCTCTGCTGCTGGAGCTGTGGGGACTGGGATCAAACGTGGGCCCCTGCAATTTAACAAATTAACAAAGGCAGGGAGAATTGTTCCATGGGATTTCCTGCCAGCCTGTGCCACCAGTCTCCTGCTGCTGAATGCATCCATCCCAGCAGGGAAGTGGAAGAGAAGGGTTTGGAGCAGTGAATGAAATAAAAATTCCCCTCTCTATTTGAAGCCTGCACTGATGGCAGCCCTTGCATTCAAGCTGCCACCTGAAGCTTTGTCCTGCTGTCCTCCCACTGTGGCACCACAGGAGCAGGACACAGTGACACAGGGATGCTCCCTGCCCTCCTGCCCACACCTCAGCCCTGCCCTGGAAACCTTTTTTTGGGAAGTTCTTAAATCAGGCTTCAGCTGGCTCCTGCCCTTCCACCATCCCAAATAACTTCTAGGGAGGGTCAAGTAGCAGGATCAACCTCCAAGAAGCTCTGGGGTGTTCACAGAGGTGCAGAGCCCAGCTCTGGGTAATTTACAGGATCCTCTGTGGCTGAGGGAAATCTTTGCCTGTGCTTTGGCTTCCAGCAGGCTGAGCAACACGAGGAGCTGCTCTGCAAAATTATATGTGTAATCCTGGAGAGTTTTTTTCCCAGCTGGCTTTTAATGAGATGTGGTCTCCCTCCCCACCAAGCTCCCGTTCAGATTAACTTTGTTCCCTGCCCAGTGGGTCGAATCCCCACCAAAAACACATCTCAGAAGCTGCAAAGGAAATGGAAAAACACACTTTCCCCTCTGGAGCAGCAGCACAGCAGAGAGGCAGCTGCACCCTGCACTGCAGGGACGTGCTGGGCACCTCACTGCACACACACATTCCCGCTAATCCACCCTCTAATTCATGCCACGTGTGTCTGAGCACGGAGCTGGCCCAGCCCAGGCTTTGAAGCAGAGCAGATGTGGAGTTATCTGCTCCACCAGGGCTCCAGGCAGCCAGGGGGGACAGTTGCCTTTGGCAGAGGATGAAGGCACCTTTCTGCTGGGGACAAGGACAGCTGGACTCAGCTCATGTTCCCCTGACCTGGGTTCCAGCCACAGCACCTCAGGTTGCCTCCTCAGCAGATGCCTCCTCGCTGGTGCCAGAGCTCACAAACGTGGGATGTAACAGTGCAGCAGCACTTTACAGCTCAATATTTGGTGCAAAAATTTAAATGAGCTGCTGTAACAACAGCTCACCTGCATTTCATCTTCCTTGAGAAGTTCACCCCAGTAAACACCTGGAGTTATAAATTTCCTAGTACTACTGAAGCTCAGCAGCCAGGGCTTCCAAAGTGTTGGTTTGTGTCTCCAGACACAGCTGCACTCCCAGCTTTCCACCTGTGTCCCTTCTGTTATACATACACATTATACTATTGGCTTTTTGCAAATATTAAAATGGACTCTATATGTGTGGTGTTAAAGTAGCTTTGCTGTAAAGATACAGTTTTTATTTCTGTTGTTAACTAAAACTGATATAAGTATGCTTGTCTTGGAATGCCTGCTTGGATGGGATAACATCCAATGAACGTGTGATGAGGACACCTGTACAGATGTGCCAACTATCAGCACTCACCGTCTGAAGGAAATGGGGACCAAAGCCCAAACTGGAGGTGATGATAAGAATGGACTAAAACCACAACTCTAAATAGGCAGACCCGAGGAGGAGCCATGCTAAACAGTTCTTGGAACATGTAAAGTGGTTTGGGGAATGTAAGAGCCGAAATGAGGGATGTGGCACTCCAGGCAGCTCTCCAAAATGCAGTTTATTCCATCCAAGAGGTTACAGCAATCCAGGGTGGTGGGTGACAGAGCTGTGCCTACAGCTGTCAGCTCCAGCTGCAGGCAGCCCTGGAGACCCTTTGGTTTTGGTTACAATGCATTTTATACTTTTCTTTTGGTCACATTGCATTATATACTTTTCTTTTGGTTACATTGCATTAAATACTTTTCTTTGCTGAGCATCTTAATACAGTAGAACCAATCTATACCTTAACTTTTATCTACAGCCTATCATAACTACTGTAATTATAATATTCATGTTACTGTTCTCCAATCACTAAAAGTCAGTACTTTACAGTTTAAGCTAGAAGTTGTTTTTCAGTTTTCTTGCAGTGGAAAATTCTGAGACCTTTTGTCTACTTGCAACTTTGCTGACTTGTTTGCCTGTGGAATCTTTCTGCTTGGTAAGAACATCTTGTTTGGGGTGGGTTTATCCTTTGCTCTAAGCCATAAAAACCCCTTCTAACTAACACACCCTTTGCCTCCTTGGTTACCCAGTAAGAATGGCTCAGCAATTCTTTTCTTCTATATCAAAACTTGCTGCCATTTCTATTTCTTCTTCAGATTCTACATTCAAAAATCTTTCTGCCAAGCACACAAATCTGTGAGACTTCCTTGTCAAACTTTCATCCTTCCCAACAGGGGAAAAGTTTAATATGCATAATTGTTTCTGAATATCTAAGAGGCAGATGCAATAGAAATGGTATTTCCACAATAGCTGGGATGGTCTTGGTTGAATGCCAAGAGGTACCCGGCCATAAATCTTTATTGCCTTTGTCTCCTATTGTACTGCTCCAGGCTCTGTGTGTTCAGTGTTACCCACAGAGAGCAGAACACAGTGGGACATCCTTTGGACATTTCCAGGGATGCTGAGTCCACCACCGCCCTGGGCAGCCTGTTCCAAGGCCTGACCACCTCTCCACCTCTTTCCTACTATCCTATCTAAACCTGCCCTGGAGCAGATGAAAGGAACTTTCCCTGCCTGGCTCTGAGCTACCAAACTCTGCTCCTCCCATCAGCGAGGGCTCTTCCATGACATGCAGATGGTGGGATGCTCCTAAATCAGGCACAAATGGTAAATACAGGACTGACATGCTCAGGTGAGGCATAAATCACATCTGCAGTGGTGCAGAAATGGTTTTGGCATAGGAATCAATCCCAGAATGGTTTGGGTGGGAAGGGATCACAAAGTTCATCTCATTCCCACCCCCCTGCCATGGGCAGGGACATCTTCCACTATCCCAGATTGCTCCAAGCCCCTCCCAACCCAGCCTGGAACACTTGCAGGGGTGGGGCAAACATTCAATACTCTCACTATAAACCACCCCAAAACAATACCACGAACCAATACAAATAATATAATATACTTTCAGTATAACAAAACTAAACATGCAATAAAGAACTGTTCAGTCCCTGTTAAAACAATCAATTGTTATCCCAAATGTAAAAAAAAAAACCAAACCACTATACCAGTCAATACCATTCCAGATAGAACATAAATAAACTTCCAAAAAACAGATTTACCAACACAAAACAGCACCACACGACAAAACAAGTAGTAACAACTACCCAAAAATCCTTTAGGAACCAAAAGCACATACAATCAACAAAATTATTAAACACCTGTCCCATGGGAATGCTCTGGGAATAAAGGGCTGGGAGGAAGGCCAAAAAGAGATACAAAGCTCCCCATAAAGACATGGCTTAACTGCAGCCTCCTCTCTTGGAGGCAGCTGTCCTTCACACATAAACATGGTAGACACCTCTAAAAACATTTTTTTTTGTCCTGCCTTTTGCAAGAGAAGCTTTAGCTACAGCAGAAACTTCACATGAGTTTTCAGAGGGGTGGAGAAAGTGCCCTGGTAACATCCAGGGTAATTACAGTGCTCAGTTCACCCTGAAGCTCCTGAAGGCCAAGGAAATTGCTATGGGCAATAAATAGAAAAGGGTGGTCTGGGAGCCTGCTCCCCAGCACAAAGTCCATAATTTCAGACTGTAAAGGAGATGTTAATCTTTTTTTTTTTTCTCCCTAGCACCATTTGAAGTGGTTTTACTTAAAAAACCCACATCAAACCTAGCTCACTCTTTACTCCAGTGCAAGATTTTTTGGCTTTCTGTGTCCCTGAGCTGCTGTCCCAGCCTAGGAGGATGGTGGCTCACTGGATGCGTCAAGTTAAAAAAAAGAAACGTCTAAGTCTGAGCTCTCCTTGGACCGCCTAAAATTCTCACTACCAAACCGATTTCATTAAATTCCCATTACCACAATAATATCATGAAATTCCCACTCACCATACACGTGCAGGAGCACCTATGGACAGGACATGGGCACAGGACAGGAAACTTCACAGCCCTAAAGCTCAGTTACCTGTAGGCTCCCAGATGCTGCTGGACATGGAGCACCACCACCTCAGTGCAGAGGCGGATTCCAGTGCATCCCTAATTCACAAAGGATGGGAGGAATCAAGAGGAGATTCTCAAGCTTTGTCCCACTCCTCCAGCTTCCAGCAGCAAACCCATCCATGACATGAGACTGCCTCCTCCAGAAGAAATTGGAAGCAGAGATTTTCCTAGCCACAAAATGCTCTTACTGCTGCCCTTGTGTTCCCAAGCAGGAAGATGTGGAAGCTGAGGAGCTCACATTTGCTATT